>NC_053489.1:678425051-678527114 GCF_905171775.1 Rana temporaria | reverse complement strand
CCACACTGCAGCAAACAAATTGTATTGGAGACTACACTCCCGTGGTTACAGCCGATCTTTGCTTAAACGTTCATTCAACAAGGTCATTAAGTTGGATCGCTCTGCACTTATTCATTCCACTGCAAAAAAACATAAAGATACCAAATCTGTTAGAAATGTGACGCAGTTCTCACGACAACACGTGCAAATGAGAAAGATATTTAAGGAGTTTTGGCCCTTGCTCAGAGCTGACAATGTGATTTCTAAGTATGTCAAACCGTACCCAGAGATTACATTCAAGGGAACACCCTCTTTGAGGTATCGTTTTGTAAAAAGTCATCCCACACGTAGGGATGGTCATACGCCCACTTCTACGGGCACCTTTGCCTGGACACTGTGAGGTCTGTCCATTCATTAGCAACAACAATGTCACTCCTCTACCAAATGGTAGAATTCACAAACCTAAATTTCGTATTACATGCCAGTCTGTAGGTGTTGTCTATCTGGCAAGTTGCCAATGTGGATGTTTCTATGTTGGCAAAACGAAGAGACCATTTTTGAAACGTATTAAAAAACCACGTCAATCCACTGTACAAACGGTTAATGACTACTGCCCTTAATAGACATGTGGGGTGTCTACATGACTTCGACATCAATGCCATAAGCTTTGCAGCTTTAGAACATGTACCCCTGCATGTTGGCGGTGGAGGCATTGATCAGACCTTGCTTCAGCTCGAAACTAGGTGGATACATCTATTAGATGCCGTTAAATTCCCTGGCTTAAACTAATACATTAGTTTTAAGCCCTTTATATGATTATTTTTTGTATGAAAAAGAAATATATATAATATATTTATGGCATCTGGTCATTTGTCCGCCTATGAGAGCTCATGTGGTCTGGTCATTTCCTCTTCCTCCCATACATTGTTTCATCTTGTTCTTTCTCCCTTAATTTGACCTTAAGCTGATTCACCCTGGTAACCGACCAGTGTCCCATATTCTATCTCGGGGGCATACTTCGGTTTGGGCTGACATAACTGACTAATCCCCATTCATTGGGGGTTATATTTATAAAACAAGATTTTTTTCTGCTTTGTATAATTTGTACATAACATGATTTTTGAGATTGTATTGTATTTAAATTCCTATAATTACCCTAGATTTGATATTCACAATACACATCATGCCTACAGTATTATATCATGTTCTTGTCACTTTAATTACTGTTCTTTTTGGCTCGGATCTCTGGCTCGGCGTCACTACCTAAATATGGATCCTCCCACAAGTGGGAGTGGGATGGATCCTAACTGGTGCATGATGTGCCCCTTTCCCCTACCCCCTATATATCCTTCTATTTGCCTCTATGCGCCCCTCTGGTTTTTCCCTTATTTCCCTAAACCATATATGTGACATACGGCAATGTTATTATCTGACTTTGTGTTGTTGAACAGGGTTATGGCGCTTCTAAATCATTCATTGCTAGGTGGTTGAAAATGGCGATCATAGAGGCTTATCATTCGAGGGTAAACAACCCCCTTCAGTCCAGCACACTCAACACGGGCAGTCTCGGTATCGTGGCGGAAAAGGCTGGAGCCTCCCTGGAGGATATATGCAAAGCAGCGGCATGGTCGTCCCCTTCTACGTTTGCAAGACACTATCGTTTAGATTTGCTGTCGGACAAAGATCAAACGTTTGGACGGAAGGTCCTCCAGGCAGTAGTCCCACCCTGTTTCTCTTCCCTGTCGATACCTCATCAGGTGAAACGCAGCGTCGGTTGGAAGCTTCATTATCAGACACAGCACTATCTAAGAGATACATCCTATTTGGATATTTGGACATCTCTCTCTCGGTTTTTTTTTTTCGTTGTTGAAATTCATGAAAAAAGTGGTTGCCAAACCTAGATATCCATTGCAACTTTTTTCAAATAAAGAGGTCATATGAACATTTTTAAATTGGTTGCGCTATGAAGTCCTCTTTTTTCCTCTAATTTCATTTCCTAATCACGATACCTCCGGGGAGAGCTGCAAACAAGCCAAGCGGAACAGAGTGCGAGTGTCCCTGGGAACCTGGGAAGACGGATCTCCTGTTTCCTGCACCCGTCCGGTACAAAAAAATCCTTACCTTATGCCTATATGATCTCTTATCATAGAGATCCATCTTTTCTGGTAAGGGGCCACACAGCCCGGATTTTTACATTCCTTTTTCTGCATATTGAAGCTGTATTATGTGTGGAGGATTTAGCCGCTTCTCTGAGTAGTGACTCAGCGCTCTCATTCACTACAAGTGGACTATATGTTTTTTACACATCTCAATAGCTTGTTACAGCAGACTCAATGATTTATTCATTATTCATTTATTTCTCTATGTTGCAATTCTGCACGGTGAAGTAATATTACTGTTGGAGATACTTGCCATCCTTTGAACAGTGATCGAGTGTTCTTTTTTACATCCAGTGGACTTTATAAATTTATTTTCCTCCTACACAATCTGGTGTAATAGATACATTGATTCACTTTTTATTTATTATTTGTTACATTCGTTTTTGAGTGTTGTATTTTTTTCCATTTATCCATATTGGGGATTGCGCTATATATTTGTCTTTATTATTTCTGTCCATTTCTGCCTATTTCAGCAGTTTCACAAATAGCAGCACCTCATCAGAGTTTTCTCTGTCCCAATATACCATACATTTATTTTAAACACCACTGTGGCAAATTAGCAGGTGTTGTCCTGCCTATATTTGCAATTAACCCCTTTTTCACCATTAGCTTTAGGTTGTGTTTATGATTACACTTTTTCTCAAGGGAAGCGCAAATTCACTACCGCTTTACACAGTAGTCCCACCCTAACAAGTAAGTTTCTTGCTTATCATCTCAGAGCTGTCCTGGAAAACAACTTGAGAAAGCCGGAGTTAGACTTACAGTAACATCTGTTTCTAGGAGTCTTCCAGGACAGCCGGGGGTTTTCCCTCCCGGTGTTATATTTAATTGATGTCTGAATTATGAACTGATGTTGTGTTAGTATATTATGTCTTTCAGAGCCTTCTGGTAGTTCTCGGATAAACTGAAGAGGGAGGCCTGGAGGACCACCTTTAAAGAAAATGTGTGTGTGTTTCCTGTCCTCCGGAGGGAGGAGCCCAAGGTCTCAGAGGCTGTCCTGGAAGACTCCTAGAAACAGAGTTACTGGTAAGTCTAACTCCGGCTTTTTTTGTCAAGGCTTAAAGGAGTACTCCAGAGCAAATTGTTTTCATAAAATTAGCAACATCTTGTAAAAGTATATACAATGTAATTCACCTGCAATATCATATCTGCCGCAATCCCCGACTTCTCAGAAACCGGAAGTTCAGCCAGTCGTTCTGGCTATGAATTTCGTACCCCAAACTTCTTTGTGCCGCGCCATCTTGGTAACAAAACGTCACGCGAACTCACGCTTCTGCAGCATTCCCCGCTGTCTGCTCCGGCCTCCTGTGTCCGCCCCTGGCTCCTGTGGGTCACTCCCACACTTTGAATATTAATTTCTTCTTCGTTTGCACAGCCCTGATTCGCTGGGCTGTGCAAACTAGTCTGTAGGCCCCCAGCCTATCATCGGCGTCCGTACTGCGCCTGCGCACTGATCTCAGTGCCGGGACCGGACACGTGTCATTGCAGCTGTTGTAAAGTTCCTTCTACTTCGTGAATCTGTCCACTCTGTGGAATGCGCATGCGCGAGGCTCTACGCTATTTGCGTAGAACGCGCATGCGTATATAGAATTCTACAGAGTAAAAATTACTTTATATCTCTGATAACTAGCAGGTAACGCACTGCGCAGGAGGCGCGAACCTAAGCGTAGCGTTACGCAAATAGCGTAGACTCGCGCATGCGTATTGCAGATTCACAAAAGTAGAAGGAACTTTACAACAGAGCCAATCATTTCCCTGTTAGTTACGTTGCCGTAACTAACAGGGAGATACACAAAAAAACTTACTAAATTGCTTTGTGAAACACAGGCAAAGGTGTTTTACAGTATGTAAAACACCTTTCCCTATGTACAGACCCTTATTGTAATGCAAGCTACAAGCTTGTAACTACTTGTAAGCTTGTAACTACAAGCAATAACATAGCATGCATGCTGCTATTTGTAGTTATGCAGCAAGAGGCACTGATTATTACAACACACAGACATGCGCGCGCACACACACACACACACACCACACACACACACACATATATATATATATATATATATATATATACATACATATATATGTGTGTGTAAAAGATAACGAGTGTGTATAGCTTTTGCATAACTAGAAATACCAGCATGCATTGGTATGTGATTGCTGGGAGTTGTAGTTTAGGAAATTTCTACTACCAGCAATCGCATAGCATGCTTGCTGATATTTGTAGTTATGCAGCCAAGAATCACTGATATATTGACAAAAACCATGTTTATTACATGAACTGGGGGCCTCCAGCAGTTGCTAAACTACAGCTCCTAACATGCACTGTATGGGCATGCTTTGAGCTGTAGTTTTGCTAAACTTGGGGGCTACATGTATGTATGTGTTATGTGTGTGTTTTTACTGTGAATGTGTGTGTCTGGAAGGGGTAAGGGGAACTTTTAGTTACCATTATGAGAGTTCAGGCTGCTTCCTCCTGCTGCACGGTATATTTAGCTATGTGAGCTGCATGTGTACTCACATAGCAAGAGCTCCGTGCAGTCACAGGACACCATGATTGGTGCAGGGTTTGGAGGGGCGGGATATGATAATTTTAGGGGTGGATGGCAGGGAGGGGTGTGTTTATTGAAATGAAGGGGGAGGGGAGAGACTTGGGAAGGGGCGGGGGGGATGAGGAGAGAGGCACGATTTTTACGTCATCCTCCATGGCTCCATAACACGGAAGTGGCAGGAATTCAGGACGAGGTAGCAGAGGAATGGCTGGGCCGATTTAGGAAAGAAAGACATCGACTGAAAGGTAAAGCCTAAGGGAACATTATAGTGTCAAAAAGAAATGCATTATACAACTCCTTTAAGTGAACAAGCTGACAAATAAAAAAAAAGCTCATTGGTTTCCATGAAGAGCTGCACCAGACATTGTACTCCAGTCTTAGTAATCTTACCCCTGTTTGTTTTGACAGTGACAGAGACTCTCACCTTATACGAGTAAAAAAAAAAAAACGTTTTATATTTGAAAAATATATATTTTTTTCCCCCAGATTGCATGCGAAAAGTCTGAACTTTGGTTTCACGTAAACTGCATTACAGAAGGATTAAAAGAAGAAAACGAGGAATACATATGCCCATTATGCATAGAAATCTGTCTATAAATATTGTACAATAGTTTAATTATCCTTGAGTTTTATTAAAAAATAATCTGATGTTTTGTATCTGTTAAATTTGTTTACAGAAGTTATATATATTTGTGACATTATTTGTATTAAAAACATTTTTTTATATAAAAAACATTGTCAGTGTGTGTTGCATAACAAAGATTTTTTGGAGTTCATTGACAATTGATTGAAAACAAGGCTTTGGACACGCTGTTTTTTATGATCTCTGAAAGTAAAAACTCCCGTCACTTAAAGGAGGAGTCCAGCCTGATCCCATTTGGTTGGGCTTCTCCTCTGGGTCACAGGAGTGCTATTCGTTTTGCACGCCTGTTACCGTTTTCAGGAGGAGAGCGGCTTGAAGTCCACTCTCTGCTGACCTCACCAAGATCTGTCCGGGCACCGCATCATTCCGACTTCCGAAGTCTGGATCCGCCAGGTGCCTGGATCAATGGCAGTCTCCGCCTGTCAGCGAGCCACTGAGAAGGCAGCTCCCCCGCTCTTTCACAGCTCAGCGCTCCAATGAACGTGGAGGATCAGAGAGGAGAGCTGCTGACTGACAGACAGCAGCTCTCTGCTTGGGGAGGTTGATAGAAATTACCTATTGATGATTTTCGGTGGCTCGGTTCTGAATGAAGAGGAAGATCCAGCATCGAACAGATGATCCATCCACCAAGGTAAGTATGAATCTTAAAGTAAAAACACGACACATACTTCTCTTTTAATAAAAGGTTGACTTGCAGTAGTGTTTACACCTTCCATTTGCTTTGGCTTAGACTGAAAAATTATACCTCACTTTTCTTTAGTGGTGTTTAATAGGTAGATTCAAGTAGATCTGCCTAAACTTGCGGCGGCGTAGCTTAGTGTGTTTAGGCTACGCCGCCGTCAGTTAGCTAGGCAAGTACATGATTCACAATGTACTTGCCTGCTAAGTTACGGCGGCGTAGCCTAAAGCGGGCGGGCGTAAGGGCGCCGAATTCAAATGTGTGTAAGGGGGGGCGTGTTTTATGTTAAGGCTTGACCTTACATTTTTGACGTTTTTTTGTCACTGCGCATGCGCCGAGCGCCTACATTTCCCAGTGTGCATTGCGGCAAAGTACGCCGCACGGGCCTATTGATTTTGACGTGGACGTAAATCGCTATTCGCGGACGACTTACGCAAATGACGTACAAATTTTGAATCTCGAAGCGGGAACGGCGGCCATACTTTAACATTACTATTCCATCTAATAGATAGAATAATTTTTTAGGCCTGATAATGCCTTACGGAAACAACGTAAATGTACTGCGGCGGCCGGGCATACATTCGTGAATCGGCGTATCTCCTCATTTACATATTCTACGCCGACCGCAATGGAAGCGCCACCTAGCGGCCATCCGAAATATTGCAATCTAAGATAGGACGGCGCAAGCTGTCGTATCTTAGATATGTTTAAGCGTATCTCTGTTTGAGCATACACTTAAACATAGGTCGGCCTAACTTACTGAATCTACCTATAAGAGCGTATTCAAAGCCCACCATAGGAATCAAAGATCTAAAAGAGCAGCTCACTTCACTCCAATGTGAAGGCCCCAAGGGATTTGACACTGGAGTGATGTGCTGGCAGGGCGTTTAAAAAATGTCCTGCTAGCAGCATCTTTGGAGCGGTGAGCATACCGCTCCTGCCCATTTAAATCAATGGGCAATGTGGCATAATACCTCCGCTAAAATGACGATAAAACTGCTACTAAAAATAGTGGCGCTTTACTGCCGCACTCAACCCACTGTGAAAGGGGCCTTAGAGGTGTTGCAGGGATGCGATATCGGTGCAGCCCTGGCGCGCAGGGGTGCAAACAAGGCACAGACAGCCAACAGTCGGCAGCCTGGGGGTTGGGGACCCCTGCTCTAGGCCAAACTAATGTCCCCTTCCTCCGAAATGACAGACGCACACCGTCAACAACTACGGCTCACCCGATCCACACTAACAAAAATACAGCCCACCTTAAATGTGTGACCCCAGATACCAACTGAATGACTTACATCACCAGAAATATGGCCCCACACACACCCACTATAAAACCCCATTCCCTCCCAACTACCACCGCCACTCCCGCAATAACAGATCCCCCAACCCACCACTAATGACCCCTGCCCCCCCCCCCCCATTGACACACCTATTAACAACTACAACTCCAACAATAGCGACTGACAGACCCCTGGCCACCGACTACCGCCACCCCCACTACCAGAATTCACATCAAAACTAGGGTTGAGCGAACCCGAACTGTAAAAGTTCGGGTTCATACCGGACTTTTGGTACCCGGACCCGAACAATTTACTGTAAGTTCGAGTTCGGTTTTCGGCAATGTAATGGCGCGCTGTAGGGCAGCCAATCACCATTCGTTTAACTTGCGTGACCTAGAAGCCATCACAGCCATGCCTACTAATGGCATGGCTGTGATTGGCCAGTGCAGCATGTGACCCCAGCCTCTATATAAACTAGAGGCGCACAGCACGTCACTCTGCTTTAGATAGGGTAGGGAAAGGCTGGTGCTGCTGCTGATCTGAGGGAGAGATCTAGAAAGTATTCAGACTGTCCTTCAAAAAACAAATTACTCAGCAAGTCACTCTGCTTTAGATGCTTTAGGGAAAGGTTCCTGGTGTTGTTTTTAGGGAGAGAAACATATAGGAGTCAGTCCTGCTTCAGAAATCAAATTACACCAGCACTGCATATGTTCCTGTGAGATACACCCTTTAGATACTTTTCTTCTTTTGTGCTATTCAAAAAAAACACCCATTTAGGGCAAACAAATGGGAAGGCCAGCCGTAGGCTGGCCTGAGTTTGTAGGAGGAGTCGGGGGGTTCATAACCCGCCCTCCTTCTCCTTCGGCCGGACCTTTTGGTTTTCAACGGCGTGACGTCATCACTGGGCGGCTCACCGGCTCCACGAGACAGAGAGGGCTCCACGACTCCTTGGCTCCCGGCGGCTTCATGGCTCCTCGGTCGTTCGTTTTTCTCGGGTTGGTTCGGCCTCCTTGCACGACCACCTCGTACAGGTATCGGGGGGGGTCATTACTGGCTGGCTCAGTCCCGCAGCATCACATCGCATGGACAAGGGGGGGGGTTCAGTGGCTCTATGGTAGCATGGTTGGTGAGGAGGCCTTGGGAGGGAGGGAGGGAGGGGGCGCTACCCTTGGTTGCAGCCAGGAAACCTTTTTGTTTGTTTCTTTCTTCATCACCATGTGTGTTAATGTTTTTCCAAAACCATCCATGTGTCCCTAGGTAAGAGAGGTATCTGTTGATCCCCCTCATCCCTCCAGGCGGCAGCTTGTTTAAGGTGTGATTTCTGGGACAGAGCCCTGTAGGTGTCAGTCAGAGGTCCTGGTCTCCCTGGGGGGGGGGGGGCACTCTAGGTGAATAAAGAACATTTCCAGGTGAGCCAGCCGATCGCATGCGTATGCCTTTGATGCACCAATCATGGTGCAATCTCCATTCCGGTGTTTTGTTTTCTCTCTCAGCAAATGTGGTCATTTTCGTAATTTGATGCATATGTCTATCGTTTTCCTTCTCTGTTTCAGGATATTTATCGTGCAGTTACGTTTACGTAAATAACAGGGTTTCTTTTCAAACTGTTTCAGTGAGTGTCATGCAGTTGTTATTTCGTTTTAATTGAATTCACACTCAGGGTGCTGGTTTCCACTGCACTTAGCTTTCACGCAGGTGTCGCTTGGAAGGGGGTCGGTTCCTCAGGGCTGGGGGCGGGCGAGTTGCACATTTTTTTTTTGTCAGGGGGGGTAGTGTTTCCACTGGGGAGGTCACCCACCACGCTTGTGGGTGCGTACGGTTTGAGATGCTTCGTTTTTAATTAACTTGATCAGTGGCAAGTTCTCCTCAACCGTCTGGTATGGGACACCCCTTTCCGTTTCATGCTTCACGTGGCACATTCGTGGTACTCTCGTTGTACCTGTTCGTTCTGGAGGGGGTCTGACTTGCTTCAGTCCATTGCATCTATTGTTTCAGGCGCCAGACGCAAGGTTTTCGTGTTAGGTGAAGGACTTTTGGTGAAGGTAAGCCGGGGTTCCGGGAACCCAACCCGATCTGTTCCAGGTTTATTAAGGGTCTGCCTGCCACTGGGGGTCGCCTAATTCGTTTAGGTTGAAGCGGGTTGAGTTGTTTCGTTTTTAATTGACTTGAGCAATGGCAAGTCTCCTCACCCGTTTGAATCCTTTCGTTTCTCAGTCACTCAGCAGCTTCTAAAGCTTTGGACCTGTCATGTTTCAGGGTCCGGGGGGCTGAGTGTTTCGTTTTTAATTTGTCTGCGTCGGCAGATGGCTCGGCCCTCCTAGTTGGGAGGAAATGGGGTTCGTTCTGGTCCAGGTTAGGTTGGTTCAAGAGCGTGGGGCAGGGACCGTGATTTCTTTTTTGTTGGTCTGATGAAGGTTTCTGTCATGGTGTTTGTTTTTCCATTAATTTTAGGGCATGCCGCAAGCAGCGGATATCGAATATTTTGCCTCGGGTTCCCCTTCTCCAGCTAGGGGGTCAGATTGGGGCTCCACGCCTACCCTGAGATCCTGGACCGTTCCGAGATTGGTTGCGGCGCAGGGGCATTTCCCACCCGGCTTCGGCACGCAAAGCCCAAACTTTTTAGACTTTTGTTCCCCTCCCCTGTCAGTTCAGACAGCGCGGAACAGGTCACTCTTCGGGCCATGGCCACATCCCTGACGCAGATCCATTCCACCCTCAGCTCCCTAGCGGGCTCTTTTCAGGATCTAAGGGCCAGGGTGGAAGTGCTAGAGGCCAGCCCAGTTCCTGCCCCGGTGGTCCCGGCTGTTCCAGAGGTCTTGGTTGGCCCCGAGGTTCCCACGGTTCCTGGGCCTCCGCTGTCAGGTACCAGTCCCGGTGTCCCTTCTGTCACCCCAGCTCATTTCATCCCGGCAGGCATTAGGAAGGACATCCTCGATGGGAAGGACGTCAACCTGGCGTCCTTGGTGATAGCCACTCATGACATGGCTGACAAGTCCTACGCCTGTGGGGACTTTTCTGTAATTATCAAATCAAGGGATCACAGATTGAACCGGAAGCTCTCTATCCCCGAGTTTGTGCTGGCTTTTAGCATGTTCAGGGATATAGTCTGCTCTGCGAGTCCCCTTAGGAGAGAGGAGTTGGACCACTATCTCTATGCAGTAGTGGAGTTGGGTCACAAATTCGGAGGCTCTGCGTTTTATGATTATCATTGTTCATTTTCCGCCAAGGCTGCCGCTTTATGGGCCCAGCACCAGGTGGTGGCAGTTTAGAGCCGTATAGACACGGAACTGTTCTGCCGCCATTTTGCGGGGTTGAGGTCACCCGGGCACTTCCAGAGCTTTCCCCGGGTCTCTTCCAGCACCTGCTCAGGCAGCCACTGTTGACAAGTTGGGTCGGCCTATCCAGTATTTGGGGAAATCCCCTATTTGTAACAACTTCAATTACGGGGTCTGCAACTACGGCCAGTGCCGGTTGCTGCATATCTGTTCAGGATGCTTCAGGGCCCATCCGAAATCTTCATGTTTACTCAGAATGAGCAAGAACAGTTGACTGAGCCGCATCAACGTTGGGTTGCTGCAGGACTGTTTGTCCTCCCACCCATCCGCTGAGCTAGACCCCTTTTTGGTGGAGGGTTTTACTCTGGGCTTCCACACCGGGTTCGTTACATTGCCGCTGCAGACCTTCGAATGTCCCAATCTCAGGTCGTGTGGCGGGGACATGGGGGCGGTGGACACCTTACTCCAGTCCGAACTTGACAAGGGTTTTGTCATCGGCCCTTTCGCTGCGTCTCCTTTTCAGTCTTGGAGGGTCAATCCTTTGGGTCTGGTTAAGGGGAAGTTCTCCAATAAATTTAGATTAATTTATGACTTGTCCGCCCTCATTGCTCCGCTGTGCCTAGCCTCAATTCGTTAATTCCATCGGAAGAATTTTCCCTCAAATATGCGTCTATAGATCAGGCCATCCAGCAAGTCATCGAGGTAGGGCAGGGGGCTCGGCTGTCCAAAGCAGACATAGCGGACGCCTTCAAACTCCTCCCGATCGTGCTGGCAGTGGCACGGGATCAAGTGGAGAGAGTTGTACTACTTTGCCACCAGACTCACCTTTGGGTCCAAAAGCAGTCCGTGGCTATTCGATATTTTTGCTCAAGCGCTTGAGTGGATTCTCGTCCATGAGGAGCGATGTCATGCGGTCATTCACTATCTGGATGACTTCCTCCTCATCGAGAGTCCCCGGCGAGCCCCCTTGGATTTGCAGAAGCTGCTGGCGGTTTTTTCAGCGCTCAATGTGCCACTGGCAACCAAGAAGCTTGAGGGCCCGGCTTCGACTCTCACCTTTTTGGGGGTCATTTTGGACACCAAAGCCATGCAGGCCAGGCTCCCGGCTGACAAACTCGCTAGAATCAGAGAGTGTATCCATATCTTCACGGTCTCTCGGGTTTGTACCAGGGTGGAGTTGTTGTCTCTCCTGGGCATGTTAAATTTCGCCATGCGTATCATCCCCGCAAGGTAGATCTTTCATTTCCAGGTTATTGGCCTTGTTACCATCAGCACAGGATTCGGACTCACAAGTCAAACTGGACGTGGCCGCGTTGGCAGACCTCCGCATGTGGGACGAGTTCCTCCGGTGTTGGAATTGGGTCGCCATGTTCATTCCCGGGGAGTCTTGTTCCTCTCCCCAGGTAGGAACTGACGCGGCGGCCACGGTGGATTACGCTGCTATCTTTGGCACCCATTGGTTGGCAGGGCCCTGGCCGGAGGACGTTTTGGCCATCCCTGGGTTTACGGAGTCTTCTGCCTTGTTCTAAATCTACCCCATAGTGGCCGCAGCTTGGGTTTGGGCAGTTCATGGGCAGGGCAGACAGTGGTTTTCTCCACAGACAACCAGGCGGCCATGGAGATCATCACCAAGGGGAGGTCTCGGTCCTTGGTCATCATGTCATTTGTACGTAGGTTAATCTGGTTGTCCCTGCATCATAATTTCCATTTCCTATGTAAATTCATCAGTGGGGTGGAGAATGGTGCGGCCGATGCTCTTTCGCGGCTCAATTTCCCATCTTTTTTTCTACAGGTCCCGCATGCCAATGCACGCCTGGACTGAACACCCTCTTGCTCGACGCGGCAGTTTAAGTTGGGGCGTCTCTGGCGAGCAACACCAAGAAGGCTTACGCCATGGCCTGGAGGGCCTTCCAGGTCTTTCAGTCCTTGCACCCCTGTGACAAGGGCCTCGACGTCCGCTATTTGTTGGCGTTTGTCACTCACTGCCACACTCTACTGAGGTTGTTGCATGGCACCATCAGGACATACCTCGCCGGGGTGCAGCACCACCTGTCCCTGCAGGATCCCAATCGTCCTTCCCTTTTCTCGGCCCATATCATCAAGGCTGCATTGAGGGGTGTCCAGAGGGGGTGTCCTCCAGCTACCACTTGCCGTCTCCCAGTCTCAGGGCACATCTTCCGCAGCATGTCTGGTTTGCTGGATGGACTGCCTTTCGGGAGGCTCCTCAGTGTGGTGCTGAAAGCAGCCATTTACTTGCCTTTTTTCGGGTTCCTTAGGCCAAGCAAATGTTGCCGTTCCGGCCCTGGTTCCCAGATCCTCGCGGTCGGCCAGTTGGTCAGACACCCGCACCATTACAATCTACATTTGACAGCTTGTAAGACCCAGCAGGTGGGAAAGTTGGGGAGGTGGAATTCGGCTTGCTATGCTAGGTACATTCCAGATCCGCAGGTCGAGATGGCTCGTGCTTTTATGCATCTGACTGATTAAGTTGTAGTTTCTTGCATTGCATGTATTCACCATTTACTCCTGTGTCCTCTTCTTTTTGGCCCCTCTTAGGCGTACACTGACCACGTGAGCTTTGGCACACTCTCAGGTCCTGTCTAGGTTATCTTTCCACGTTCACATCTACGTCTCACGTGGAGACTCCAAGTACAAATGGGAAGGCCGGCCGTAGGCTGGCCTGGGTTTGTAGGAGGAGTCAGGGGGTTCATAACCCGCCCTCCTTCTCCTTTCTCCCACAGCCGGACCTTCTGGTTTTCCCCACCCTCCCGACCCCCTTTTTATTTTGGTTTTTTCTTTTTCATCATTTCATTCATTCTTGCATTTCATGTTTTGGGTATGCCCCCTTTTAGGCGTACTGACCACATGACCTTTGGCACACTCTCAGGTCCTGTCTAGGTTATCTTTCCACATTCACATCTATGTCTCACGTTGAGACTCCAAGTACAAATATATTTTGCAGTGTTTCCTCCATCTGTATGTGTGAGATAAACACTTTAGATACTGTTCTTCTATTGTACTATTCAAAAAAAATATATTTAGGGCAAGATCCTACATTTGAGAAATATGAGGAAAACGTCAAATAAGGGACGTGGCCACAGTCGTGGTGCTGCTGGTGGAGCTCCTGTTACAGGGAGAGGACGTGGTCGATCTGTGCCAGCTACACGCACAAGTGAAACACCTTTCTCAGGTGCGAGTAGCCGACAGAGCCTGCAGCGGTATTTGGTCGGGCCTAATCCGGCTCTATGAATGTTGAGACCAGGAGCAGTACAGGCGATAGTAGATTGGCACCTGCAGCCGATGTCCATCAGTCTTTCACCTCACCCCCTTGCAAATCAGCCAAGCAGTCTGAGCCCCAAATAATGCAGCAGTCTCTTCTGCTTTTTGATGAGTCTGTTAGCATGTTTTCCCCAGGGCCATCCACCTAGCCCAGCCCCAGAAGTGGAAGAGATTGAGTGCACTTATGCCCAACCACTTATATTTCAAGATGAGTACATGGGGGGACCATCGCAGCACGTCTCAGATGATGACAAAACACAGTTGCCAACTGCTGCTGCTTTCGCAATTGTGCAGACCGACAAGGAGGGCAGTGGTGAAGACTGGGTGGAAGATGATGTGCAGGACGATGAGGTCCTCGACCCGACATGGAATCAACCTCATGCAGGTGACCCGTGTAGTTCGGAGGAAGAGGCAGTGGACGCACACAGAGCCACCAGCACAGCAGAAGAGGGAGCAGGGTGCAAAAGCGGAGTGTCCGTCCCCTAGACAGTACGCCTGCTACTGCCCAACGCAGCAAGGGACTGAGCACACCAAAGCCAGGTCCAAGGAGTTCCCTAGCGTGGCAGTTCTTCACACAATGTGCTGATGACAAGACACGAGTGGTTTGCACGCTGTGCAATCAGAGCCTGAAGCGAGGAATAAACGTTCTCAACCTGAGCACAACCTACATGACCAGGCATCTAAGTGCAAAGCACGAGCTGCAGTGGAGTAGACGCCTCAAAAACCAAGAAAGGTCTCTGGCTCCTCCTGCTTCCGCTTCTGCTTCAGTCTCGGCCTCTTCATCCACCTCTGTAGTTACAGTGGCACCTGCCACCCCGCAAATAAAGGATCTGCCAGCAACACTACCACCTGGGTCACCAACCATCTCCACAATGTCCCATGGAAGCGTTCAGCTCTCTATCTCCCAAACACTGGAGCGGAAGAGGAAGTACCCCCCTACCCACCCGTGATCCCTGGCCCTGAATGCAAGCATTTCAAAATTCCTGGCCTTTGAAATTAGTCATTCAGTCTGGTGGAGACGCAGAGTTTTAAAAGCCTGATGGCATTGGATGTCCCACAGTACGTCGTGCCCAGCCGCCACTACTTTTCCAAGCGAGCCATCCCTTCCCTGCACAATCAAGTGGGGGACAAAATTTAGATGAGCACTGCGCAACGCCATCTGTGGCAAGGTCCACCGTTATATCTCCTTAACAGCGCACTGGGTAAATGCAGTGGCAGCTGGGCCTGAGACAGATAGCAGTTTGGCGCATGTCCTTCCACCACCGAGGATTGCAGGGCGCTTCAGTTTGCCTCCTGTTGCCAACTCCTCTTACTCCGCTTCCTCATCCTCTACCGCCTCCTCATCCGGTCAGTGTAACACATTCACCACCAACTTCAGCTCAGTCATGGGTAAATGACAGCATGCAGTTTTAAAACTTTCCTGTTTGGGGGAAAAAACCCACACGGCGCAGGAGTTGTGGAGGGACATGGAACAACAGACCGATGAGTGGTTGGCGTCAGTGAGCCTCAAGCCGGGCCTGGTGGTGTGTAATAATAGGTGAAATCTCGTAGCAGCTCTGGGCCTAGCCGGTTTGACGCACATCCCTTGCCTGGCGCATTTGCTGAATTTGGTTGTGCAGAGGTTCCTTAAAAATTACCCCGATATGCCACAGCAAGTGCTGGCCGTCTGTGCGCACTTTCGGCGTTCTCACCCTGCTGCTGCTCGCCTGTCAGCGCTGCAGCGTAACTTCGGCCTTCCCGCTCACCGCCTCATATATGACGTGCCCACAAGGTGGAATTCCACCTTGCACATGCTGGCCAGACTGTGCGAGCACCATCAGGCGATAGTGGAGTTCCAGCTGTAGCACACACGCGTGAGTCGCTCTGCAGGACAGAACCACTTTACCACCAATAACTGGGCCTCCATGCGAGACCTGTGTGCCTTGTTGCGCTATTTCGAGTACTCCACCAACATGGCCAGTGCCGATGACGCCGTTCTCAGCGTTACTATCCCAGTTCTATGTCTCCTTGAAAAAACGTTTTGGGCGATGATGGAAGAGGATGTGGCACAGGAGGAGGAGGAGGAAGAATCGGGATAATTTCCAAGGCTTTTAGGGCAGTCATTCACAAGTGGCTCCGAGGGTGGGTTCCTGCACCAACAAACACCAGGTACACAATTGTCCAGCAAGGGCACAGTTCTGGAGGATGATGAGGTGGAGGAGATGGAGAAGGAGGAACCATGTTCACAGCAGGGTGGCACCCAGACCAGCTCATGGCCATCACTGATGCGTAGCTGGGGGATACAGAGGACACAAACGATGTTGCCCACATTTTAACAGGTGCTGATTACTGGGTGGCCACGCTGCTGGATGCCTGTTACAAGGACAATGTACCATCCTTAAAGGGTCACTAAAGGAATATTTTTTTAGCTAAATAGCTTCCTTTACCTTACTGCAGTCCTAGTTTCATGTCCTCATTGTTCGTTTTTGCTTTGATGTTGCTGTAAATCCTCTCTGTTCTGGACACTTCCTGGTTGTCTGTTTCCTGATCACCACAGTACTGGGAGATTTCTCACGGTGGTGACTAATCAAGGAGGTGTGATTACTGTGTGTAAAACGAAACTGGATTGGTGCTGAGGAGTTTTAGACAAAGTATCACTGCCCTCTATTGGCTCTCTGTACATCAGAGAACCAGGAAACAACAGCAAAAACGAAACTAAACTGCAGGCACATTATATGATTGTTTTTTATCTATTTTTAATCATTTTTAAAAGGAATCAGTTAACTATTATGTCTCTATACCCTGTAAACAGTAATTTCAGCAAAAATTTTTTTTTCCTTTAGTGACCCTTTAATTTCCTCACTAGAGCGTGATCGTAAGATGCGCGAGTACAAGCGCACACTGGTAGACACGCTGCTGGTGGAATTCCCACCTGACAGCGCGGGCACAGTGGAAGCAGAAGGCGAAGGCATAGGAGGAGGAAGAGGTCGCCAACGCAGCCGGGGCACCGCCAGCACCTCAGAAGGCAGGGTTAGCATGGCCGAAATGTGGAAAAGCTTTGTCAGCACGCCACAACAACCAGCACCACCAGCCGATATGGAACGTCTTAGCAGGAGGCAGCATTTCACCAACATGGTGGAGCAGTATGTGTGCACACGCCTACACGTACTGAATGACGGGTCTTTCCCCTTAAACTTCTGGGTCTCCAAATTGGGCACATGGCCTGAGCTTGCCCTTTACGCCTTGGAGGTTCTGGCCTGCCCTGCAGCCAGTGTATTATCTGAACGTGTATTTAGCACGGCAGGGGGCGTTATCACAGACAAGCGCAGCCGCCTGTCCAGAGCCAATGTGGACAAGCTCACGTTCATTAAAATGAACCAGGCATAGATCCCACAGGACTTGTCCGTACCTTGTGCAGAATATACACGTATACTGGCCTTACCCAGCCATTCTTGGCTACCTCGTGTTGGCTACCTCGTCCTCCTCCACCACCGCTTCCACATCCATCGCCACCTCAACCTCCTACTCCATATGGACCTCGTCCTCCTAGGTCAAGCTAATTTTTTTTTTTATGTATTTTATGTTATTTTAAGTTATTTCCCTATCCACATTTGTTTGCAGAGTACTTGCCATGCTCTTACCAACATTTTGCTGCCATTTGCAGCCCTCTAGCCCGTTCCATTACTTTTTTAGAGACATTTTAGTACTCAAAAGTTCTGGTCCCCATTGACTTCAATGGGGTTCGGGTTCAGGGTCAAGTTTGGGTCCCGAACCCAGTCTTTTTTTCGAAGTTCGGTCGAACCCGTCAAACCAGAACATCCACTCTAGTGTTAACGTGGTGTTTCTATCGGTGGATATGTACGACCAAGCCACATATAGAAAACTTGACCACAATCCCTTTGTTGATCTTGTTGAACTCATCAATGACAAACTTTTCTTAGCATTTGAAGTGACTCTTATAACTAAAAAGGAATTGGAATATCTCCAAGTTGAGTACTTCAATTTCCCCACATTCAAAATCATTCCCAAAATTCACAAACAGGATAGCCCCCCTGGGAGACCAATCGTGTCAGCCATCAGAGGCCCTTTAGAAAGAGTCGGCAAGTATATAGACTGTGTGATTAAAGAACTGGTTGTATCGCTGCCATCTTCTGTCCGCGATACCGGAGACGTCCTGAATAAAATCTCTGACCTGGTGCTCCCCGAAGGGGCTCTCCTGGTAGGCATCGACGTAGAATCTTTATATACGTCGATACCACATGAATGGGGTATACTGGCTGTACATCACTTTTTAGACCAACAGTTCCCAACTTTGGGAGCACACAATGAATTTGTCCTCAAGCTGCTGGAATTAGCTTTAACCACTTAAGCCCCGGACCAATATGCAGCCTAAAGACCCAAGGTGTTTTTACAGTTCGGGACTGCGTCGCTTTAACAGACAATTGCGCGGTCGTGCGACGTGGCTCCCAAACAAAATTGGCGTCCTTTTTTCCCCACAAATAGAGCTTTCTTTTGGTGGTATTTGATCACATCTGCGGTTTTTAGTTTTTGCGCTATAAACAAAAATAGAGCGACAATTTTGAAAAAAAAGCAATATTTTTTACTTTTTGCTGTAATAAATATCCCCCAAAAACATATATAAAAACATTTTTTTTCCTCAGTTTAGGCCGATACGTATTCTTCTACCTATTTTTAGTAAAAAAAATCGCAATAAGCGTTTATCGATTGGTTTGCGCAAAATTTATAGTGTTTACAAAATAGGGGATAGTTTTATTGCATTTTTATTATTTTTTTTTTTTTTACTACTAATGGCGGCGATCAGCAATTTTTTTCGTGACTGCGACATTATGGCGGACACTTCGGACAATTTTGACACATTTTTGGGACCATTGTCATTTTCACAGCAAAAAATGCATTTAAATTGCATTCTTTATTGTGAAAATGACAGTTGCAGTTTGGGAGTTAACCACAGGTGGCGCTGTAGGAGTTAGGGTGCACCTAGTATGTGTTTACAACTGTTTGGGGGTGTGGCTGTAGGAATGACGTCATCGATCGTGTCTTCCCTATAAAGGGAATGACGCGATCGATGCGCCGCCATAGTGAAGGACAGGGAAGCCGTGTTTACACACGGCTCACCCCGTTCTTCAGCTCCGGGGAGCGATCGCGACGGAGCGGCTATAAACAAATAGCCGCACCGTGGTCCCGGATCGCTCCCCGAGCGGACCCGACCTCCGCATGTAGCGGGGGGGGTCCCGATCGGACCCCCCACCCGCTAATAGGCGAGGACGTACGTGTACGCCCATGTGCCTGTACGTGCCATATTGTGGACGTACATGTACATGCAGGGGTCGGGAACTGGTTAAAGAATAATTTCTTTAAATTCTCAAATACATTTTTTCAGCAACTCTGCGGTACATCAATGGGAGCCCCCTGGGCTTCAGCATATGCGTGCCTCCATCTGGGATGGTGGGAGGAAGATACTGTCTATACCTCGCCGATGTACCTTGGCTACGCCCACACCTGGCTAAGGTACATCGACGATATTCTGATGGTATGGACGGGCAGTGAGGCGTCACTTATTGAATTTATGGATGAACTCAGGAACAATACCAGCAACATCAGACTCACCTATGTGGTAGATTTCCATGAGATTCCCTTTCTTGATCTGTCTATCAGAATAGAAAATGGTAAATTAGCTACCCAGACTTTTCGTAAAGCAACTGCTGTGAAAACTTTATTACAAGCAGACAGTCATCATCCCAGCTCCCTGATCCGCAGTATACCGGTGGGGCAGTTTCCTCCAATTCGGAGAAACTGCTCCACAGACCAGGATTACCATTGTGAATTTGAATCCCTCTATCGGAGATCCCGTGAACGCGGGTACTCCCATCGTACTCCACGTCGAGCTAAGAGATTAGCCGGTCAAAAGGGTCAGGGCGGACCTACTTAGGCCCCGAGATTTAGAGAAGAATGCTCCAACGGGACCAGTGAGGTTCATTACCCCATATGGGACCCAATGGCAACAAGTTAGATCGGTCCTGTCCCAGCACTGGCATATTTTGACCCGATGCAAGACTCTCAAAGGCATAGTGGGGATAAACCCTCAGTTACTGCCAAAATAGCGAGAAACCTACGGGATGACCTAGTTCAATCTGAGTTTAGGCCTGTTCCCAATAGAAGCTGGCTCACTAACATGCCCCGGGTAACTGGCATGTTTGCATGTGGTCACTGCAGCACATGCAAATATGTGGACCGCTCTAACACATTTAGAGACTCAGAGTCTAAACAAACATTTGAATTTAGATCCTTCATAAACTGTACCACCGCCCGGGTCCTCTATATTCTGGAATGTCCCTGCCACAAACTCTATATAGGCAAAACTAAACGCCAGTTAACAGTAAGATTCGAGGAACATCTAAAAAGCATTAGATCAAAGGAGGATACAGATGTAGCTCAACATTTCCTCCAATTCCATCAGAGTAAAACATCTGGATTGACTGTCAAGGGATTCTATGCCCTCGACCTCCCAAAAACGGAGTGGAGTCTATGACACGGTCCTCCTCAAAAAGGAAAAACTATGGATCGGGTAATTTTTAAGACCAATCCAGCATTTTTACCCAAGGTAACTTCGAAATTCCACAGAAGTCAGGAAGTAGTTCTACCTCCCTTTTGTCCCAACCCCACAAGTGAAGGGGAGTTGTGGTTTCATACCTTGGATGTCAGGAGATGCATCCTGCACTACCTAGAGCTGACAAAGGATTTTAGAAAGCCAGACTCGTTATTTATTTTGTTGTCTGGGGTCAAAAAAGGTTACAAAGCATCACCATGCACTATTGCCAAATGGCTCAGAGCAACCATTGGACAGACATATACTCTAGCTGGTAAGGAGATCCCTACAGGGATAAATGCACACTCTATCAGAGCTTTGGAAGCTTCTCAGGTGGAAAAGGATGCAGCTACGCCAGAACAGATATGCAAGGCAGCTACTCCACTTTTGTGAAACATTACAGAGTGGACCTGGTGTCGGCAGGTGAGCAAGCCTTTGGTCGAAAGGTTTTGCAAGTTGTAGTCCCACCCTAGTTGGTAAGTGCTTGTTTATCCTCTTGTTGTGGCTGTCCTGAAAGACGAAAGGGGAAAATTAGAGTTACGCATACCGGTAACGTCTTTTCCAGTAGTCTTTCAGGACAGCCCTAGTTACCCACCCTGAGATTTGGGGGGTCTTAAGACTGGAACGCAGCATGGCAATGAGTTTTGATGGTAGGTTACTAATGTATTCTTGTGTCTCCCCAGCTGGCTGGAGGTGATCCTGTAAAAACTGAAGTCCGGCAGGGGAAGTGAGAAATTTATGGGCTGGCACAGTGTTTCCTGAGGAAGGAGAGGAGCCTATGTCTCTCATTGTGGCTGTCCTGAAAGACTACTGGAAAAGACGTTACCAGTAATCGTAACTCTAATTGTTTTCCGTAGAAATTTGTGTTCGCATTTGATTTAACTTTTTATATCCGGAACTCTTATGCAAAGTCACCCTGTGTCTATTGGGGCCATAGGGTGACCCAGAAACCTAGTAGCATAATGGTAAAATAAACCAGGGTCAGCCGTTGACTGCGAGGGGGTGGTGGCAATTTTTTTCTCCCTCAAACCCTTCATAATTTGCATGTACCTATGTCTCTTGTTACTGAGTGTAGTTTTCCCCTCCCAGTGGCATTATTCAAAGAAGGGTGATCGTCCCTTGACTGTATATGTTTGTACCTGTGATAGAATAAACCGTGTTTTTATGTTTCTTACCACCCTACACCAATGTCTTGACAAGTGACTGACTGGGTGGACTAACATGCAAGTGGTAAAGCATAGGACTTATCTTTAGTATGGGGCTGGTTGCATGACTGTTTTCTAGAGAGCTGTAAATGTTGTGTTAGGTAAACTTGTTGTTTTGTATGATATCATTTTTTTTGGCACTCTAGAGATCTAATCAAAGTGGTCAATGAGAAGCAGGATTATTGGGATATGTATTTGGAACCCACATTATTTTCTTTGCGGTCAAAAATGCAAACAACCACAAAATTTTCCCCGTTTCAATTGATGTACGGAAGATTTCGAACAAAATGGGTCGTTTGCGCCAAATTCGAGTGACGCGCAACGGCCCATAATTCACTGCGGCATTGCGCGCTGATGATTGGTCAAGCATGCACCATGACCCTGCATGCTTGGCCAATCACAGCGCGCACAAAACGAAGAACCATAATTGGCCAAAGCCAGGGTGGCTTTGGCCAATTATGGCTCAGGGGGTCATGTGTAGTGTGTTGCAGCGTTGTTAAAGAAAATAAGTCAGTCAGTTAGAGAGAGAGAGAGATAGAGAGAGACACAGTGGGCCAGATTCTCGTAGATCGGCGCATATTTATACAAGCGTAGCGCATCTGAGATGTGCTACGCCAACATTACTTCGAGAGAGAAGTCCCATATTCCCGGAACACATGTGTCCTACGTTGGACAAGCGCAACTTAAATGTGTCGGCGTAAGCCGGCGCAAGTGAAGGTAGGAGGGAAGTGGGCGTGATCCATTCTAATGAAGCGTGACCCCATGCAAATGAATTCCGGAATGAACGGAGCATGCGCCGCATGTGCCCCGCCCCTCTGCGCATGCGCAAAACAACATCGGGTGTAACTCCCCCTGAGATGGGCCGGCCCAGTGCATAACAGCGTCAACACATGCGCCCGTCGAGCGCAAAATTACACCATTTATTTTGTTGGTGGTGGTGTATGTGCTTTTACAATTTCTGCTTTGCCATGCCTGGTTCCAGGAAGGAGAAACAAAAGAAAAACTTCTCCCCAGAGGAGAGGGCAATCATCATATCTGCCATGGAGAAGTATGATGCTCGCCTCCATGGTGCAGATAGTACCAGTCGATCCAAGAAGGATGAGATCCTCATGAGGATAGCTGCCCAAGTTAATGCCCTATCTCATGAGGTCAGGTCCCCCCCATGACATCTCCAAAAAAATGACTGTTTTCTAGAGAGCTGTAAATGTTGTGTTAGGTAAACTTGTTGTTTTGTATGATATCATTTTTTTTGGCACTCTAGAGATCTGGATCTGTCGGCAGCATTCGATACCATCGATCATTCTAGACTGCTTGATCGATTAGGGACTGTGGCAGGCATTGATGGTATAACATTGGCATGGATGACCTCATTTCTGCTGGACAGGGTTCAGAGAGTAAGGCTGGGACTGCACTGCTCTTCTGATAGTCCCCTGTTCTGTGGAGTCCCTCAAGGGTCGGCGTTATCGCCGCTCCTGTTCAACATCTATCTGAGGCCTCTGCTATATATCATCCGCCGCCACAACCTATCTTTTCATGTCTACGCTGACGACACCCAGTTCTACATTCCTCTGCCCAGGGATGGGGGGGCACAGATAACTCTGGCCACCTGCCTGGAGGAAATTCAAGCCTGGATGGGGGCCAATTATCTTATGCTCAATGGCTCCAAGACTGAGTGCATGGTCTTATGCAATCAGCCATGGTCGGGCGGTTTCCCTACCTGGCCGGACTCGTTTTCATCGGTCCCAGTGCCAGTCACCCAGGTCAGGGATTTGGGAATCATCTTGGACGAGAGATTGACGCTACGACCACAGGTAAACCAGGTGGTGAGTTCTTGTCACTTCCACTTGAAACTCCTGAGGTCGACTTTTCGCTTCATTGAAGAATCGCATAAGATCTCTATGGTTAATGCCATTATTGGAAGTCGATTAGATTATTGTAATGCTTTGTACCTGGGTTTACCTAATAACATCATGCACAAATTACAGCTTATTCAGAATGCCGCTGCGAGGCTACTCACGGGTGTTGGTCGTCGTGACCACATCACGCCATCGCTGAGAGCCCTGCATTGGCTACCCGTGAAGGAACGGGTTCTGTTTAAGACTGGATGCATGGTGCACAGGGCTACCCATGGCAAGGGGCCAGTGTACCTGCAGGAAAAATTCACCAAGTATGTGCCCAACCGTACCTTAAGGTCGGCTAATTTGGAAACTTTGGTGATTCCTAAATTTCGTAAGAAAAAATGCGGAGGGAGGACGAGTGCGGTCCAGGGAGCACAGTTTTGGAACTCCCTGCCTCTAAAATTAAGGCTTGAGAATGATCTTTTTAAGTTCAGGAAGCTTTTAAAAACTGAGCTTTTCAGTCTAGCCTATGGAATTACATAGGTTTTTATAGTTCTTTGATCTGCTACTATTTTAAATTTGATCTGTTCCGCTGCCTGTGTGTGTTTTTTTGGTTGTTGCTGTATTGTTGTTCTCGGCGCATCGAGGCCTACGGGTAACTGACTGCGTTTTGTACTTTTTTGTACTTTTAAGAATTTTAATAAATAAATAAATAAATATAATCTAATCAAAGTGGTCAATGAGAAGCAGGATGATTGGGATATGTATTTGGAACCTACATTATTTTCTTTGCGGTCAAAAATGCAAAGAACCACAACATTTTCCCCGTTTCAATTGATGTATGGAAGGGAGGCAGTTTTCCCCGTCGAAGTTCCTTTTGAAATGCCGGTTAGTTTTTTGCAATTCTGTGCTCATGTCTGCAAACTTTCATGGAGTGGAGTTGATTTAAGGATGAAGGGCTTATCTATAAGTTTATAGCCTGTTCTCTTCCTAGACTTACAAAGTCAATACAGCTTTATGTGACGTTGTGCAACTGCATTTGAGAATTTATTATGTTTTATTTTTATTACTTTTAGGTTAATTAAAATATTTTTTTATTATGATTATTTATTGAAATCACTGAATAATTATATATATATCATTCTCCCACATGAGACTACTTATGTTTCCTTCATGGAGGGGAAGGCGGCTGCAATGGAGATAGTGAAAGCCGCCACAAAAGGAAAATATCTCCAAGTTTTAGAACAGACGGGTGAAGGGGTGTGGCCGGATGTAGGAGTGTGGAGCGTGGAGTGTGGAGAGTGAGCGAGGCAGAGATGTGAGAAGTGGAGAGGCGTGTGCCTAAGCCTCCCATGTATCTCTCCCCCCCTACAGGCATATGAAATGGCCATGCTGGGAGCGCTGCTTAAATTGCTGGAGTCTGGTTCTCCTACCTGCTGAACTTATCTTTCTTCCCTACTACGCCGTATCTGTTCCATAGCCTATCTGACAGAGGCGGTTTACCTGCATCGCTGGTCGGGAGCTGTTGATGTCCTGTGCCCTTTTTTTTTTTTTTTTTTATTACCTGCTCGTTTTCCGTCCCGTCTGGGGAGCTTCTGGAGCCAGGGAGAGAGCGGAGGAGACCTGGTGTGGAGGCGTAGCTGCAGCAGGCGAGCTAACCGCATGATTGGACGGCGGTGGTCAGCTGACTAGCCCATGTGACCGGCCGTGTCAGTCC
Organism: Rana temporaria; assembly: GCF_905171775.1. Classification (NCBI taxonomy): domain Eukaryota; kingdom Metazoa; phylum Chordata; class Amphibia; order Anura; family Ranidae; genus Rana; species Rana temporaria. The sequence continues at coordinate 678,501,922 of NC_053489.1, read as the reverse complement.
CAGCGCGAATCGGCGTTTCCTAGCTGCTGGAGGCTTGAGGAGACACGGGAGATAGCCAGGGGGTCTGCCTTACCCTGCAGAGCTGAACCAGATTGATAAGGAGGACTTACTCCCCCCCTATACCGCTATACTAAAAGCCTCACAGGCTTGTTTAAAGGAGGAGAAACAGTGGGGAAAACCTGCAAAAAAAAACACCATAAAAGTGAGTAAAACTCTGCACAAATAGTGACGTATGGATTACATTGTGCCTTGAATGGGCCTGTACTGTGGTATGCTGTCTGGACTGGATATATATCAAAGGTACCAATAGTGCTGTGCGGTGCTGTGCATTGAGACATGGTTTGGCTATATGCCTAATGAAGTAACTGCTCAGTGAAGTAAAATGAAGTAATGTGAAGTGAGAGTATATACATTGTACACTGCATTGAAGAAAACTGAGACTTCTCCACTTTACACTCGTGAAGCAGGGCTACTGATCATTATCTATTTATGACCTCTGGCACACGGCTGGTGTGACATCCTGCCTTTGAACTGCCTTTTGGACTTGTTGTTTTAGCACTTCCAAACAATGGAACACTGCGCCATTGATAGGCTTTGTTGCTACCTATGGAGGCCCTATGTGAGTTGCTGGACTTACGCTGGTTTTAAATGAATTAATGGTGCTGCACTGTGCGGTGATGTGCATTGATAAATGGACTGATTAAAATCTTAAAACTAAACGAATTCAGTTGCACAAGGAAGTAAAGTGAAGTAAAGTGAGAATACGCTCGTGAAGCAGGGCTACTGATCATTATCTATTTATGACCTCTGGCACACGGCTGGTGTGACATCCTGCCTTTGAACTGCCTTTTGGACTTGTTGTTTTAGCACTTCCAAACAATTGAACACTGCGCCATTGATAGGCTTTGTTGCTACCTATGGAGGCCCTATGTGAGTTGCTGGACTTACGCTGGTTTTAAATGAATTAATGGTGCTGTACTGTGCGGTGATGTGCATTGATAAATGGACTGATTAAAATCCTAAAACTAAACGAATTCAGTTGCACAAGGAAGCAAAGTGAAGTAAAGTGAGAATACGCATACTGCATACCGTATCGAGGATAAAAGAGACTTCTTCATTATACGCTTGTAAATACAGAGTTATTGTTCTAATAGCCATTACTGGTCTCATTGTGACTATATACTGCCTATCAGGATCAGGATCAGCTGAAGATTGAGCATTAATGGTCAATTTATTTTGTTTTTCCTTTTTTCTTTAAAGGGGAGAGGGAGGGAAGGGGGAAAGAAACAGAAGTTTTTTTTTTTTTCTCCTCTCTAGAATGTCTGGGCCGCAAGCATTAAGGTCAGCAAAAGACAAGGTGGGGGTAGCTGCGGTAGCAGCAGCCAAATTAGAAAAATATGTTCTTTTATCAGAACAGACCCCCATTAAAAATGGCTCAACGTCCCAGGCCTCTGCCAAAATAAACACAGAGAGACGAAGCCAAGGCCAAACAGCGGCAGCGGCAGTAAGCAAAACTGCAGTTAATAAGAACGCAGCGCCCATAGTTATGGATCCAAAAGTAACCCCCAGGCCTGAAGATGCTCCCACAATAAAAGACGTATTCCTAGTGGTGAATGAATGTAAAAAGGCACTGGGAGAACTGTGTGACCAAATGAAAAGTGTCAAGGAAGAACTGGTCTCAGTGGGACAGGAATTAAGGAAGACTAATGAAAGGATATCAGAAGCAGAAGGGAGGATCTCACAAATGGAAGATGAAATGCACCCTCTCAAACAAGATGTTAAGAACATGAAGACCCAAGTGGAGACATTAGAAGAGAAAATGGATGAAATAGAAAATAGACTCCGGAGGGACAATGTTAGGCTGGTGGGGCTACCGGAGAAATGCGAGGGGGCTAGACCAATAGAATTTTTGGAAAACTGGTTTGTAAAACTATTTGGTAGAGAAAGCTTCTCACAAGCATTTACAATAGAAAGAGCGCATAGAGTCCCCTTTAAGCCTCCCCCCACCGGGGGGCGTCCAAGATCAATGCTACTAAAATTTTTGAATTACCGAGATAAAGAGTCCCTATTGAGAAAGAGTAGAGAAATGGGAGAGGTTTTTTTTGAAGGCTCTAAAGTTTCATTTTACCCTGATTTTTCTCCCCAGTTACAGAAGAGGAGGGCGGGGTTTCTGGAGGTTAAACGGAAAATGCAGAGGGCTAAACTTCCATATGCTTTATTATACCCAGCGAGGCTACGGGTGGCTGCGCTGGGAACGACATTATTTTTTGATAAACCTGAAGATGCAGCATTATGGATGGAAACGCAATTAAAGGAGGGAGGGGGGAGCTAGGAGTAAGGGGTTTAATTTGTAACTTGCACGGATAGGGGGGGGGGAGGTGGGAGGAAAGGTGCACACTTAAATGAGTGAGAGGAATTGGTCAAGAGTTGAATATAGAAGGGAGGATTGTGAATGAGGAGGGGTGGGAGAAGTGGGGAGGGGGGGGGAAGGGGGGAGTGAATGAAAGTATGTTAAGAGAGGAAAGGACGATATGGGAAACGGCCATAGGAAACCCCTTAGGGGAACACCTGGGTAGGTGCGGAGGGGGGGGGGGGGGGAGGGAGGGGGGGGGGAGGGGGGGGAGGGGGGGGGGGGGGGGAGGGGGGGGGGGGGAAGGGAAGACAAGTACATGATACACAGGGAAAAAATGTTCACTGTAATAAGTAAAATATACGTAAAACACGAACCAAAGAAAAGTATAGAAGGTAATGATAATGCACAAAGGATAGGGAAAAGGGGAAAACGCTAAAGTATTTCATAAGGGGTATAAATTTTATATGGGAAAATAGAGTTTGAAAACCTATATGGAAATAACACTAAAATAGCACATATATTTCTTGGGGATGTTAGTTCACAAGTTCTAATAGACACGGTAAAATTAGTAAACACTATTTATACACATAGATAACTAGGGTAATGAATAGCTACATAAATTATTTTCTGGGATGGATGCCCCTATCCCCCTATGGTATAACCGTGGTTGCTAGATGTAAAGTAAAATGTAAAGTAAAATGTTAAACTTAAGCTCATGGAATGTTAGAGGCCTGGGAACTGCAGCTAAAAGGGCTGCAGTCTTTGCCACGCTGGAAAAACATGGAATAGGGCTGATGTGTCTGCAGGAAACCCATTTAATGAAAAATACAAGTTACTTACTACAGAGTAAAAAATACCCTACTCAGTACCACTCAGTGCACTCTACATATTCTAGAGGAGTGAGTATCCTGGTGAGAGCTGGAGTGGGGTTTTCCTGCAGACAGGTCAGCATAGATGAATATGGTCGATTTATTTTTTTGCATTGTATAATAGACAACAAAATGTATATAATAGCAAATATATATGTCCCCCCGCCCTTTAGGATTGATATTATGCTCAGATTAAATGAATTCATAATGGGGAAGGAAGAGATACCGGTGTTGGTGGTAGGAGATTTTAATGAGGTCTTGGACCGAAGAGTGGATAGGTTTCCCACACCGTTGGTCCCAGACCTCATGAAAAATAGCCGCCTGGGTCAATTTTTGGAAGAGGTTGGTCTGTTAGACTTGTGGAGAGTGAGGAACCCGGGGATTCAACAATATTCTTGTTATTCAAGTACACACAATACACTCTCGAGGATTGATATGGCCCTGGGGAATTATTTAGCACTACAGAGGGTGGGAAAAGTAATATATTTGCCAAGAGGAGTGTCTGATCACTCTCCTATGGTTCTTACCCTAAATCAAGGTGGACAAAAAATTCAGAGAGATTGGAAAATTAATGCACACTGGTGTGAGTTAATAAAAAAATCGGATGAAGTTCTGCCCAAACTGAAGGAATTTGTAGATATCAATGAAGGCACCTCGGGCACTGGGATATTATGGGACACCCTGAAGGCATACCTACGAGGAGTCCTGATCCAGCAGATAGCAAAATTTAATAAAAAAGCAAGAGAGGCGGAGGAAAATTCCCGTAGAGAGGTGTTAGAGGCAGAAAATAACTATGTGGGGGACCCAACGCCGAAGGGAAAGAAAATATGGCTTGAAAAACAACAAGCGTATAAATCGGTAATTACAAGGGAAGTAGAGACCAGACGACTTTTTTTGCGACAATCCTCATTTGTAGAAGGGGAAAGTGTTGGAAGGATGCTGGCGCAGGTGGTAAAATCTAACTCCTCCTCCTCCGGCGTTCGGTCCATCAGATTAACAAGTGGTGCGATAACTTCGGACACCTCAGAGATAGTGCAGATTTTCTGGGCATATTATCAGAAATTGTACACTACACAAAAGAGGGGAATGGAGAAAGAAATGGAGGACTTCCTGGAGAGACTAGAAATCCCGTTTATATCCCAATTAGAAAGGGAAGAACTAGAAAACCCAATAACACTTGGGGAGTTACAGGTGGCAGTAGCAGGTATGGCGAATCAAAAATCGCCAGGACCAGATGGGCTCCCACTAGAAATGTACAAATATTATGGAGATATATTGTTACCTCAGCTTATAAAAACATTAAATGGAGCGGCGGTAGAAGGTAAACTCCCTGCCTCAATGCTGGAAGCAACGGTTATAATTATACCAAAAGATGGGAAAGATCCACTGGACCCTGTGGCATATAGACCTATATCCCTTTTGTGCTCTGACGCCAAAATTATAGCAAAGGTCTTGGCGACAAGGCTTAATAGGGTTATTTCAAAATTAATTCACCCAGACCAGACGGGGTTTATAGCCAATAGATCCACTAGTATGAACATCAGGAGGACATTTCTAAACTTACAAACCCCAACACAGAATGAGGGAGCAAGGGCCGTATTGTCACTGGATGTGACCAAAGCCTTTGACAGCGTAGAATGGGGGTATATTTGGAGGGTGCTGGATAAATTTGGGTTTGGCCCGACTTTTTCAGGGTGGATAAAAATGCTCTATGATAACCCTAGTGCTAAGTTAAAAATAAATAATGAATTCTCAAAAAAAATTGTCCTCGAGAGGGGGACGAGACAGGGGTGCCCCTTGTCACCCCTGCTCTTCGCCCTAGCGATGGAACCTCTGGCAATTGCTATTAGGTCAAATATCGAGATATCCGGCTTCCAGAGAATGACGGGAGAAGAAAAAATCGCGCTTTATGCCGACGATATCCTGCTCTTCCTGGGAGACACGGAACAATCTCTGACAAAAGCAATGAGTTTGGTGGAGGAATTTGGGAGTTTTTCGGGATTAGAAATAAACTGGGGGAAGTCCGAGTTACTGCCGTTAGATCCACTGGGAGAAACGGCAATACGTGGATTGCCACAGTTATCAGTGGTGGACACAATGAGATATCTGGGGATATTGGTGACGAAAAACCCTAATCAATACATTTATAAAAATCTCATCCCTCTACTTGCTAAGTTCAAGCAAAAAATTTATATTTGGAAACGTCTCCATCTGTCAGTGGCGGGCAGGTGTAGCTTAATCAAAATGATTTGGCAACCACAACTTTTATACATAATGCACAATTCCCCAATATGGATTGGAAAAAAATGGTTCAATAAAATTGAATCTCTCTTTAGGGAGCTAATTTGGAAAGGGGGACAAGCTAGGATACGCCTTCGCACATTACAACTCCCGGTGGGGGAGGGAGGACTTGCAGTGCCCCAACCCGAGATATATTATTTTTCTGCACAACTGCAACAAATAGGGGGAGGTAATATCCCAGGAGGAGGTACCCCTAATGGGATGATAATGATGAACGGGGTCTCTCACGACACTATCTTTGAAGCACTAGAGGCTGATTCCTTTAGATATAGGAATCCAACAACAAAAATGATAACCAAAATATGGAAATCGGTTAAAAAATTGATGGGCTATACCGGGTTTTCTGAACTCTCCCCTTTGTGGAATAACAATAAACTGAAGGAAGTCCTCCAGATAGGAAAGGTCAGAGCATGGGAAATAAACGGTATTAAAAGGTTGAAACAACTGTATAAAGAGGATAAATATAGGAAATTTCAGGATTTAAGAGAGGAATTTAAGATACCTCAGTATTCATTTTTCACTTATATACAGGTGGGGCATGCCCTTGAAGCCCAGTTTAGGACACAAACACTAGTGTGGTGCGAAATGCCCCTTCTCCAAGAACTAGGCAAGGTAGGACCAACCAAGGGACTCATCTCTGAATTATACAAACAGATGGTTAAAAAGGCTAATATGGGCCGGCATCTGTTAAAAACAAAAGAGAAATGGGAGGAGGACTTGGGGGAATTGACACAGGATCAGTGGCGGAGGGTTCTGGAGATGGGGCCGAAAGTTTCGGTCTCACCCCCACAGAAGGTCTCCCATCTGATGCTGGTGAATCGTGCTTACTATACACCTAAACGTCTGTTCAAATTTGGGAGAAGAACAAATGACAAATGCCCTAGATGCCAGGGGACCGGAGACCTAGTACACATGGTGTGGCGATGCCCAAAGTTGTTTCGTTACTGGGAGGGAGTCGTAAATGTCATAGGGGAGACATTTGGGGTACCTCTGGAAGCAGAAGCCACACTATGTGTACTGGGATATAGAAGGGAACGGAACGAGAAGAAAAGCACCACAGTAGTGTTATTGAGATGTCTGTTCCAAGCAAGGAAATTAATAATGTTAAGATGGCAGGCGATAACACCTCCAACAATAAGGGAATGGGAGGGAGTAGTAAATGAGACAATATGTAAAGAAAGAGCAGTCTATACAAAAAGAGGTAACCTTAAGGAGTTTGAGGAGATGTGGAGACCTTGGCTGGAACAGAAGGACCTGCCCCTCTAGTGGGTAAGAAATATAACTGGGACGAGGTAGAAATAAAATAATTCTTAAAAATAAAGCTAGACATGTGTCATTTAGGAAAGCCGAGGCTGGCTTCGAAACCCCACCTGGGGAGAGAGAAAAATGGAGGGAGGGTCTAGATACATAAAGTTGAGAACGAAAACTTTGGGCACCAACCACATTGTGAATAGATATAAGAACAGCCCCCTGTAATGGGGATGATCTGAGCATTTTTATCTTTCTCTTTTTTCTTTTTTTTTTTTTTCCTCTCCCCTTCTCTTTCTCATCCTTTTCACGGGATGTTGTTTCCCTTTCCCTTTATATAAATAAGATGATCAATGTATATTCTTAATTTTTATAATAGATGTATCGCACACTAAGATTAAGTGACAAACAAGTAAGGATGTTGGTTCTTGGAACTTTTTTGATATGAAAGATTTGTTTAAATAATCAAATGTGTATAAAGAAAAAAAAGACAAATAAAGAATGAAATTTAAAAAAAAAAAGTTTTAGAACAGACAAAAGGAAGCCCATGCTCAAAAAATACAGAAACAAAGTATAAAAACTTAATTTATACCGTTGGGCAAGAGGTAATGCTGTTTGACATGAGAAAACAAGGCAGGGAAGGAGGAAGGATAGAACCAGACTTCAATGGCCCTTACACAATACAGGCAATATCTGGGAAGCTTGTCACATTGTTGAATTCTGATGGAGTTCCTTTAACGACAAAATACAATGTTGACCGCCTAAAGCCTTTCCTGAGGACAACAAATGAGGACAAGGAAGGTGATGATAAAGCTATAAAGACACCTAAAAAGGTCACAGCTAGGGATGTCTCGAGCAGGAAATGCTCCGATGCTTCACCTGATACCTGGGCAGTCAGGGTGATCGGTGCGGCAGGGGAGTTGCAAGCATTGATCTGCCTCCTTTTCAGCTGTTTTGGTTAAAGTTTTATACAGCGGTGATCGGTGATGTAACTCCCCCAAAGCCGCACGATCATCGCTGACTGTCCCCCTCCGTGCTGTCTTACCCCCCTCCGTGGTCCGTGCTGTCTTTCCCCCACTCCGTGGTCCGTGCTGTCTTTCCCCCACTCCGTGGTCCGTGCTGTCTTTCCCCCACTCCGTGGTCCGTGCTGTCTTTCCCCCACTCCGTGGTCCGTGCTGTCTTTCCCCCACTCCGTGGTCCGTGCTGTCTTCCCCCCTCCATTGTCCGTGCTGTCCCCCCCCTCTGTGGTCCGTGCTGTCTTCCCCCCCTCTGTGGTTTGTGCTGTCTTTCCCCCCCCCTCTGTCCGTGCTGTCTTCTCCCTCCGTCCGTGCTGTCTTCTGCCCCCTGTGTGCTGTCTTCTCCCTACGTCCTTGCTGTGTTCTCCCTACGTCCGTGCTGTCTTCTCCCCACCCTCTGTGCTGTCTTTGCCCCCCTCGATCTGTCAGGATGGAGAGTGGAGGTAGGAGCCGCTAGACCTGACTCCTACTTTGTCCGAATGAACAGAGTCAGTAATCACTGACTCTGTCCATTCATATAACTGAGCATTGTAACCTCTGTTTACGATGCTTCAGTTTATGAATGGAGAGGAGCTTCTCTCCATTCATTTTATCTGAGGCTGCAGAGAAAGGGACTGGGGAATCTGCTTCCTTAGTCCCTTTCTCTGTCTTTAAGGGGAGATGTCAGAGGTCTGTTAATCAAAGAGACCACAGACATGTTTTTTTTTTTCCTCAAGTCGCCCACACACGGCAAGATACTTAGACCCCCGTAAAGGAATCGATGATAAACCTAGATCCAATGCTGGTCTTGACATAATAAATCTTTCTAATTACGAACTCTCCATTGACGAAATGACACTACTAACTAAGGGCCTCTCGTTTTGTCCTGTAGCACCCTTAGATACCTTCGAAATCATAAAGGACATTCACTTGTTCACGAGGAAGCTGTTACTCAAGAGTCTTTACTCTAAACTAAAACAGAACCTTCCCATATCAGTGCTCAACAGCACAAGGAAGATATGGATCTACTTTTATCACTCTGTGACGAGGTAGACCTCTCTGACTCTGATGACATATCGGACATAGAAGCCCTTATGTCTGAATCCACCTCTAACTGCAGCATCCGAACGACCAGTAAACACTTTGAAAAATAAATCCGATAAGTTCCCTCCATTACAAACTAATCCAAACTTGGCTGCCTTTGTAGCACTCACGACAGCAGAGATCAAGAAACTACGCAAACCACGTAACACCAGACAAGTTACCTACCAATTAAACAAGGTACTAGACAAACTCAAAGACTGCCATTCACTTACTATCAAGCCCTCCAATAAGGGGGGCAATATCGTGATCCAAACAAACGATCAGTATAAGGCTATGTGTGTAAAAATCCTTTCCAATAAGGACTGGTACATTCCCATTCCTAATTCTACCATCACAAAGTTTGAAACTGAATTCTACGCTCTGGTTGATGGAGCATTCTCTCAGGGCGCAGTGAACCATGACATATGGGAGTTTATTCGTACTAAATACCCCAAAATTCCAACCTTTTAATGCTTACCCAAAATCCACAAGGATCTTACAAATCCACCGGGGCGACCCATTGTATCTGGCAGTGGCGCCCTGACGGAGAACCTGAGTATCTTTGTCGATTCCCATTTGAAACCCTTTGTAATGCACCTCTCATCTTACATTAAAGATACCATCCATCTTTTAAACAAAGTTGAGTATCTCCAGGAGCATTACTGGTAGCCATCGATGTAGAGGCCCTCTACAGCTCCATCCCACACCTCCTAGGATTGGCTGCTGTAAGGAATGTTTTATTTCCCATCTTTCGGGTCGACCGGAAGCTTGGGGAATTCCTCATCCTGGCCCTGGAATATATACTCTACCACAGTGTCTTTTCGTTTGACGGCTCCCACTTCCTCCAGGTGCAGGGGGTTGCGATGGGGACCTCGTGTGCCCCATCGTATGCCAACCTGTACCTGGGGGAGTGGGAAAAACTATTCCTGACCAGTACCCCGGTAGAACCGTTTATTCATCTTGTATATGGATGGTTTCGATATATTGATGATGTTCTCATGATCTGGGTGGGATCCACTGACGAACTCGAGTCATTCATGTCTATCATGAACTGTAATGATTTGAACCTAAAGTTTACAGTAACCTCGAGCAACTCTCAAATCGCTTTTCTTGATGTTACCCTGTTCAAAAACCCTGATGGGTGTCTGTCAACAGGGCTCTATAGAAAACCCACAGCGGGTAACACAATACTACACGCCACCAGTGCACACCCTACATCTCTGATAGGATCAATACCCTATAGTCAATCTCTACGCCTCAGACGCAACTGCTCCACCCAGGAATCTTTTTTACTGGAGGCAGCTGGATTAAGAGACAGGTTATTACACAGAGGTTACTCTAAAAAAAATCCTTAAAAAATCGGGCCAATGGACAACCTAGGTCACACCGATTGGTCAAGCCAGGCAAGAAGTCCCCTGATGGCAGTGATGTTACCAGACTAATCACAAAGTATCACACTCAACATCAATAAACGAGAGGGATTTTAAAACAATTCTGGCATTTACTCTCCTTTGACCCCCAACTTGGTCCCTTTGTACCAAAAGAGCCAGCGATAACTTATCGACGGGCCTGCTCACTCAAAGACCATCTTGTGGCTAGTGAGTTCAAGGACATTTTTAGGAAGGATCCTTGCAAAAGGAAGGGTACCTTCACGTGTGGGGGATGCTCTATCTGTCGTTATATTAACACAGAGCGACATATAGTGTTACCCAACGGTCGGCCTTACAGACCGAGACACTTTGCTAATTGTAAGACCCTTGGTGTAATATACTTACTTACGTGCCAATGCAACAGGTTCTACGTGGGTAAAACAAAATTACCTTTCTTCAAGCGAGCTTCCTGGCATCTACATGCCATGCGTTCCGCTAACCCTAATTTACCACTAGGGCGTCACAGTCTGTCCCAACACAATGGACACTTTCCTGGGGTTACATTTCTAATCCTTGACAGGATTCATCCAAGCCCCAGAGGTGGGGATTGGAACAAGATCCTGCTACAGCATGAAACCCGCTGGATTGCAGAGCTAGAGGCCAATCTTCCACCCGGCCTCAATGAGCAGATTAGCTTCAGGCCCTTTTTGGAAGGCTTCTCTTCCGGGGGATGCGAAAAAGACTAATGCGTACTATGGCGAATTTTCTGCAAAATATTTTCTCAGTTTTTTGTTATTATTTGTCTCCTTTTGCCATTATCTTCCCCCTGATATAGATTTTCATCAGTACCACTTACAAAATGTTCCCTGCATTTATTACAATGTTCTTGTATCCCTTTGCATACTCCTGGTGACCTCGCTTCCAGGCGCAGAAAGGTTTCCATGGCATTCCTCCTATTGTCGCTTTTTAGCTGGGCGCACGTAACCCGTCCTTCCTCCTCCCTTGGGAGACAGCTTTTTTAGACCTGGTTCCCATGCACCCCCGGGTGTTTCCGACCATAGGTCTATACTTGCGCCTAAAACAGGGACATGGATTATACAGGGGACATTTACAATGCCCCTGTCTTTCCTCACTGTCCCTGGACCTTTCTTGGCCCCTGTGTCCATATAATTATACCCTGTTATGCTTTAATGTTGCTGTCCCTTTAATGAATCGGTGATTTATTTGGGCTCTATTATACCTGTATTCCTATGTATAAATTGACATATACAACATCCTGTGTACCTGGTACTTCCCCTTTGTGGTAATTTTCCTCCTATTATAATTTTTCTTAATTAATCCATTACCTTTTATGCTGACACTTCCCCCTGTGCCTGCTTTTGTGATGCTTTTTGCATCACACTGCCCTGGCCTATCCCGTTTACTCAGTATACCTCCAGCTCTATGGTCATGTGATTCCCCTAGTCACATGACACGGTTTTACTTTGCTCCGGCGCACTGACGTCATTCACGTCGTGACGCCGCAAGTATGGGCACCTGTGAGACGATAGGGCGTAATATTCGCCCTCTCTCTCCGCCCCACTCACCTCATATATGACGCACTCGCGTCTTAATGCTGCACGCAGCAGCAACATTACAAGTGCAGGCTTTCCCTGTGTGGATAGCGAGGCATATCCGCCCTCTCTTTCCACATACAGGGCGCAATTACGTCATAGCCCCGCCCCTCCTCCACACAGACCTACTGGAACTAACCATGCCAGTAACGGACGCCTCCCACTACACTCGGCCCTCCCCTTCGTTTTCCTATTTAAAGCAGGTTTGCCGCCCCACAATGTCAGACATTGCTGGACGGCTGTAGTGTCAGCAGCTCACTCTACATTGACTGTGAACTTTCCCATGTAAGTACTCTCTCCCTTGGACGCTTCTCAGCTAGCCTCCTAGTCCCCTATGATGCTTCCCCACACTCTATGTCCCTAACTCCCAGTATAATTTTTTCTCATACCTCTAGCTATTGTGCTCTCTACTGACCTCTCTGGCCATTATTCAATACTCACCTTCTGCCTAGGTTCACAGTGCTGCAATTCAAAATCGCGGTAAAATGCGCGATTTTGCCGCGATTTCGGCCGCAATTTAATGTAAATCGCGGCCCGAAATCGCAAAAAGTAGTACAGGAACTACTTTTTGAAATCGCAGATGCGGCGTCGCACTGATTAGGACAGTGCCATTGCCGACAATTGCCGCCGATTTGAGATGCGATTTGACATGTCAAATCGCATCTCAAATCGTTCCAAATCGTACCCAGTGTGAACCAGGGCTCTATCACAGGTATGTTTTCCTTTTATATATAGTTCTCTGGTTTAGCTTTTATTAGCTATTTTTCGTTTTGTACCTAGCATATTATCTTGTCCTTTTTTCTTTGGGACAGGTAAAAATAAAATAAAAATAAACTTTTTACGCTGTGACACTTCTGGCCAAAGGTTTTGCTACACTGCGATTAATATAGGATGCCAGTCTCCATTCCTCTCTCCACCATCTGAGGTTTTTCGCTGCGTCCTGCCCGCAATGTCCCATTAAGGGGTGTGCAGACCTGTATAAACGTCCTGGGTGGTATGTTGCGTTTTAATCTGTGCCATTTGATATGTATATTGCTATTTCTCCATTGCATGTTACCATTTTCAATATATATGTTATTTTGTTTGTTTTTTCTAGAAAAGTTGTTTAATAGACTTTTGACTCCACATATACTTCGGCCCCTGAAGAAGGAAAGCCGAAACGCGTAGGGACCTGTATTCATACTGTGGACTCTCTATTCTTTTCAATTGATACCCCTTATGTACTGCTTTTAAACTACTATGTTATATATGTATATATTTTTTGTTCATTATAAAACGATTATATTTTTGTATTAATCTTGACTACTCTAACTACCGTTGCCTCAAAAGCCCCACCTTGGGGGATTCTCCACTTTTTCCTGTTTACCAGGGGTGTTGGCAACTACCAGAGACCATACTAACAAAGATGTCCCATTCATACTTTGATATCTCACCAAAGACCCCCCAACAGGGCAAAAAAGAAAAAAAATTACACCCCCCCCCCCCTAAAAAAATTAAATCACTGTAAAAAAAAAATACTGCTACTGTCACATGCCATTAAAAAAAAAGTATCGGTAATCGATATTGGCAAGTATTGGTACTTGTACTCGGTCTCAAAAAAGTGGTATCGGGACAACCCTAGTCACAGCTGTACCAATACCCCTCTACAGAGACCTGTCATAAGTTATGCTACAGAAATACAGAAAGATAACATGATAGTCACTATTGAGGTACAAGCAAACTCAGTATCTGCTTATGATGTATGTAAATATATAATTTAATGGTTTTGTTCCTACCACATTTTGTCACTGTTTAACCTCCATGCATTTTATAATTTTATTTATGGTTTATACATGTAATTGAACGTCAATCTTGAATTTTAAGCCCTCTATACAGTAGATACTTCTCGGAATGTTGCGCGCATTATAAAAGAGAGAGATAGTGTTAGATAGTTTGACCCCGTTGGTCATATGTTTGACCATGCCCTGTTGGTATGGCCTTTTTTGAGTTTGTGGGTAAAGTTGCCACTGTTTAGTATTGTTTTACAGCACTCTTGCTAGTTTGACCCTGTTGGTGTGGCCTTTATAGTTTGCAAGAAAACTATGCCAAACAATGGCTACTTTAACCACATTCTTTTGCTACAATGACCACATTGGTCAATTTTGGCTTTGCCCTGTTGGTATTGCCTTTGCTAAAATTTGGCCATTCCGCCTTTCCCTACAAATTTGCCAATCTTTGGCATTACTTTTTATCCAGTCCTGAAATGTACGCAAATCACTTTTGTTGGAAGTTGTTATGGGGCCTTACCGGAGCTGGGTCCCAGGACGTGTGTATTATCATACACAAAAAAGTACCAGCGCTGCTACCAGCAGGAGATTGGTAACCAATTCATTACCTGTCTTGCACATACCTGGGTGGGTCTGTCACTCAGGTTTAATCACTTATATTACTTGAGTAATCCCATCCAACGGGACCGTTGTGTCCTGGGACCCCCACCTTCCTTATCTTGTTATGTCCGTCTGGGCACATAGGTTCGTTCCAAGAATCTCTCTTGGCCTACGTGTGAGTCACCCACTGTTTGCTTTGGACCCTCTTGGGGCCAGAGGACGATGTGCCTTTAGATTGGCGATTTTTTTCGCCTCGTCAGGAGACAAACTAGTTGAGACTAGAGATCGCCTGTCTCATGACTTCAATTCGCTCACCGATATTCCCCCCTTTTTCCAATGGAAGGGATTGCACGACCGGTGACCTGATTATGGTCAAATGTGTTTTTTGTATTGTATTTTAATGTTATGTATTTTTTACCTTGTCTTTGATGTTTCCATGTGAATACATTTTTCTAAAATTTACCCAATGTGAATTACTCTGGTTGTTTTCAACCAACATACATAGTACCGGTATAGTCCTTCCCGCCCACTTTTCTCCTGTCGGAGTTTCAGGGTCTGTGGGGAATCCCTGAAAACCCCTTAATCTATATTAGAACATTAGGACGATGGTACACCCCCTATCTTATTGTACTTTTTCAACTATAAAAGGTTAAATCATACACCACTGTCTGTCTTCTCATTTCAAACAATGCATGCAACAAACTGGCTGGTAGATGAGGTAAGAAACTAATTCACTACTGGTGAAAATGTATTCAAGTCAAATGTGTTCTTATAGGGATTTTCTTTTGTATGAAATACAGGTAATTGACGCATACCTATATCACATACTTAAAAACCAGCAGGTAAGTGTGACTTCTGTGAACTGTGTGTTCTCTTTATTGTTCAGCATGATCATTTTGATGGCACAACTATCAGTCCATCCCCACATGCCAAGGTCCTAGGAGTAGTCCTGGACTCTGAACTCTCCTTTAAGCCTCACATCCAATCACTGTCCAAATCTTGCTGCCTCAACCTTTGCAACATCTCCAAAATACGCCCCTTTCTAACCAATGACACCACAAAACTCTTAATTCACTCCCTAGTCATCTCTCGCCTTGATTACTGCAACCCCTCCTCATTGGCTTACCTCTGCATACTATATCCTGCCTTCAGTCCATCATGAATGCTGCTGCCAGGCTCATCCACCTTACCAACCGCTCTGTCTCTGCTACTCCTCTCTGTCAATCCCTCCCCACTGGCTTCCACTCACCCAACAAATTAAATTCAAACTAAAAACTACCTACAAAGCCATCCACAACTGATCCACCTGATCTTCAGATGGAACTGGCCGATACAGCCGACAAAGGTATATGGGTGTCCAAGTTCAAATGCTTGACTGCTACTCTTGAGGATGTTTCTGGCTCAGAATCATAAATCGAGTGATATTGAAAACCTTCCCAAACAGGAAAAACATGGAATGCCATCCCCAACACTTATATAAACATGAAAAAGTATGCATTTGGACTCCTGTCGATCTTCGGCTCCACATATGTATGTGAGCAGGTCTTCTCCAACATGAACTATATTAAAAACAAACATTGATCACGCCTCACAGATGACAGCTTGCAAGCCTGTGTGAAAATGAAGGTGATGTCTTACAGCCCTCATGTGCAGACACTGTGCACTGAGGTTCAGGAGCAAAAATCCCATTAACCAGGTAAATTGAATATTTTAATTAGCTATTAATTTGCAAAAATATATTTTACATTGTTAAGTGAAAAAGTCCTTTTTTTTCTTCAGATTGACAGCTGACTGCACGATCCTGTATATAGCATTAATGTAAGAAACAATATATGCAGTGTTATATTTGTTTTAAATGTTGCAATGGTTTTGCGGCTTCCAGTTTGTTTTCCCTTCGGAAACGTGTCCAAGTGGCACTTTATGTCTTAAAGGTTGCAGACCCCTGGACTAGCAGAAACCCTGGCGCCACTAAGGATCAAAGCTATCACGGTGATACGTTACCTAGACAATCTCCTTTTCATTGCCTCCTCTGGTCCCCAATTAGAAAAAGACCTAGAAGAAACCCAGAATTTCCTACGATCCCTGGGCTGGTTGGTCAACAGGGACAAGTCCCAGTTGACTCCCTCTCAGGAGGTCCTGTACCTGGGTTACAGAGTCTCCTCGGTGGAAATGAAAATCTTCATTCCCAAGGATAAAGTTCAGAAGGTGGAGTTGGCAGTGGCTCAACTTCAAACCAACCAGGTCGCCCAAGTCAGGGATGTGATGAGTGTCTTGGGGTTGATGACGGCCTGTTTTCCGGCAGTACCATGGGCCAGGCATCATCAACGACCACTACAAAATCTGATGCTGAGGCATTGGGATGGCAGGAAAGAGTCTGGACCTACCTATGCCCATTTCAGCCAAAATCAAAAGAATGTTATGGTGGTGGCGGACCCACCACAACTTAGAGGAGGGTTTGTCCTGGAATCCACCTACAGCCTTGGTGGTGACAACCGATGCCAGCGCGCTAGGTTGGGGAGCACACCTGGAGGGGAACTTGGCCCAAGGACCCTGGTCTTCGATAGAAGCCCATCGGTCCTCGAATCAGAGGGAGCTTCTTGCGGTCCTAAGAGCCATAGAAACCTTCCGATCCCAGATAATTGGGCAACACCTTCAGGTGAGGATGGACAACGCAGCTGCTGTCGCATATTTAAACAAACAGGGGGCTGGGAAGAGATAAACCTGTCTGCCTTGTCAGCGGTTCACCTGAAAGGTTCCCACAACGTCCTAGCAGACTTCCTCATTCGACAGCCAGTAAGCCAGGACAAATGGTCCCTCAATGGGGAGGTGTTCAGGGAAATAGTGGCCCATTCGGGGCAGCCGGAAGTGGACCTCTTCGCTTCGGAAGAGAACAAGAAAACTAAATTCTTCTCCATCCACCCGCAGGACCAAGCCACGGGGATAGATGCCTTCACCAAACCATGGCATTTGTGTCTGGCTTATGCCTTTCCTCCGGTGAGGCTGATAGCCAAGATTCTCCAGAGATTCCTCACCGAGTCTATGGATCTTATCATGATTACTCCTTTCTGGCCCAAGAGGCCGTGGTTTGCCAACCTGAGAAAGCTGGCCATCTGTCCTCCCTGGACTCTTCCAGTCAGGAAGGACCTAATCCCCTTAGGCCCTATTCTGCATCCACAGGTAGAGAATCTAAAACTGACGACATGGTATCTGAGGAGCAATTGCTGAGGGCCCACGGGTTCTCAGATAGGGTGATCAAGGCGCTACTTGAATGCCGTAAACCTGTAACCAGGGCTATTTACACCAAAGTGTGGAAGAAATTTAGTTCATGGCAGGCAGAGCAAAGAATAGATCTTCCTGGCATTCTGGCAGTGCTGGATTTCCTCCAAACAGGGTTTGATATGGGGCTATCGGTACGCCAAAGATGTAGTCTGCAGCCTTGAGCGTTTCTTAATCCACTCCATCCCCCCTTACATGCCACATTTTGGAAGGTATTTTTTTGGGGGGGAGTGGGGGCTTCAGGAGGAGTGGAACTTCCTGTCCCACTTCCTCCTTCCGCCAAGGGGCTGGTAAGGCGAATAGCTTAATCGCCTTATTGCAGCCCCTCCCTGTAGGCGAGCACCTGTCCAATCGGACATCGCCGCTCGTGCATGCGCAGTAGGTGCCCAGCCGTGAAGCCGAAAGCTGTCACTGATGGGTGCCCACACTAGGAATGAGGAGCGGAGCCCCGGCCGGCGCGTCGCTGGAACCGTGGAGCAGGTTAGTGTCTATTTATTAAAAGCCAGCAGCTAAACTTTTTGTAGCTGCTGACTTTTAATAAACTTAAAAAAAGGCTGGAACACCCCTTTAAGAAGTGAACACAAATTTAAAAAAATAAATAAATAACTTCACAATTTCATTTGGACCTTATAGGTCTATATTTAAAGCGTTTGTAAATACAAAAAAAAAAATGCAATACAAAAGGCAAAATGAGCTAGTATGAATAGCATATTAGCCCATTAAGGCCGCGTACACACGGTCGTTCCAAACCGATGAGAATGGACCGAAGTCCAGTTTCATCGGTCCAAACCGACCGTGTGTACGGCCCATCGGTCTGTTGTCCTTCGTTACAAAATTTTAAAACCAAGCTTTAAAATCAAACCGATGGACTGCTGCCCGATCGGTCCAAACCGATGGTTAGTACACAAAAGCATCTGTTCAAAACCCGGGCATGCTCATAATCAAGTCGACGCATGCTTGGAAGCATTGAACTTCGTTTTTTTTCAGCGCGTCGTTGTGTTTTACGTCACCGCGTTCTGACCCGATCGGAATTTGAAATGATGGTGTGTACGCATATCACGCCGTCAGGCCACTTCAGCGGTGAAACACCTATAATTAAATCTTAATCTAGGCATACCTGTAGGTGTAAATTTACTCTGATTGTTTACTACTGCTTTAAAACATCTGTAAAGTTTTCATCCTATTGTTGACCCCAAACTTTTCTTTGGTTGTCTATTACAGAAACTTGCGTAAAGCTTCATATAAATCTTTCACAGCGTGGATACACGGTTATCTTGGAAAAGGTAATCGAAGACCCATACCTTCCTGTGCAGTAAGAACAGCTTTTCCAGATCCTGAAGGCCTATACGTTGGGTTTAAATATTCAAATGACTACGACGCAGGAGAAATGACATTTGAATTTTAGTAATAATACAAAAATTTAATAGATGTTTCCAAGTAATTAAACAAAATAAAGATAAAATATTACAATCGGTAATGTTGTTTGAACCTAGGATGTAATAAAAATTAAAATTCTAACCTTAAAAATGTATTTTTTTATTTGATTATTATTTTTAAAAATGTATCTAAATTATTGTGTAATATATACTATTATAGCTCATTAAAAATTATATATTAAATACACTTTTGTAGATTGCTAGGGGCCAATGATGATTGGTCAGATTTGAGACTGACAGAAATTATTCTTTACTAGCATAAGTCACTGACGCGCTCTTTTGTACAGAAATTGTGTGCTGTGTTAGTTGGCATTGTTTGGTATTGATTATAACCATATATTGGTGTTACAGCTTAGACCATGGGTGCCCAACCGCTGACCCGTGGCGCCCTCCCAAGTGCTCCGCCATGTCTTGCTGTGAAATGGTGGGTCGGCATGCCCAGATCGTGGGCTCCCGACCCGCCATCTTTGAGCATTAGTGAATGGGGTCATGTGAGTGGGGCTGGCCTATCCGTGATCGCGGCGAGGCTGGCCTATCAGTGATCTGCCTTCCCCTCCTCCAGGCCCCCCCTCACCTCCAGACTGATAGAAGATACAAGTTGCAGGTGAGGGGGTGAATACGGTCTTGGGAGAGAGGGACAACCCAAAGTTAAATAAAAACTTCTGGTGTCGGTAGAAGTCAGTGCAGTGAGGTGGACAGGTAGGTCAGTGTAGTGGTGGCAAGTATAGGAAGCAGGTAGGTTAGTTTAGTGGTCAGGTAGGTAGGTTAGTGCAGTAGTCCACGTGGGAATCATGCTGGTTTTTACTATTGTAGGAAGTGAGGGGACTTGGGGGAGTGCTAAAAGTCCACAGGTTAGGGGGGCGCAAATTACTTGCCTTGCCCCGGGCGCTGACAAACCATACGCCACTGATACTCATTGTGGCCCGCGACCGGTTACCAATTTTACAAAGTGGCCCTCGCTCCTCAACCGGTTGGGCACCCCTGGCTTAACTAGCCTTTGTGTGCTATTTTGCTTCATTTGCATTTTTTTTTTACATAACATGTTCCCTAGGTTTTGTGTTTCATAAGCACTGCACATATCCCATTGTCCACCCCTGGCTTAGACTGATAGCAGTGCAGTCAACATAACAACGTATCTGATTGATCCAGGACCAAAATGGGTTGTAAAGGTAATTACTATTTTCTAATAAATAGCCTCCTTCACATTAGTGCAGTCCTCCTTCACTTACTTCATCCTTACATTATGATTTAAAATGTCCTTATTTCTTAGGAGATATCCTCACTTCCTGTTCTTCTGTCTTTAACTAAAGACAGTAATGCGAGAATTTCTCTCTGGTGTGGAGTGTCGTGCTCGCCCACTCTCTTGGACTACAGGAGAGTCAGGACGCCCACTAACACACAGCTCCTTTCTCTATCGTCAACGTAGAGAGTGTCCCGACTCTCCCGTAGTCCAAGGGAGGGGGCGAGCACGACACTCCACACCAGTGAGAAAGCCTTGCATTACTGTGTGGAGTTACAGACAGAAGAACAGGAAGTGAGGATTTCTCAGAAGAAATAAGGACATTTAAAAGCAAAATGGAAGGATGAGGTAAGTGAAGGAGGACTGCACTAAGGGAAAGGAAGATATTTAGGGGGGAAAATTGTACCTTTCTAAACCCTTTAATTATTTAAACAGCAGAGGATGAACGGGCCACTATTGTTAACCACATCAATCTATATTTTTCATTCGATTTTGTACTAATATTTCTGTTTTTTTAGTTATACATAAAAATTGCATGCGCCAGGGCCGTAGATTTGAGCGGACACCTAAATGTTCGGGTCTGGACCCGAACCCGAAATTTCAAAAAAAAAGGTTGGGTTCGGGAAACCGAACCCAAACTCCAAACCACATTGAAGTCAATGGGACACAGACTTGTATTAAAAAAAAGAAAATGTGTGGAGGTCCCCCCAAGTTCAATAACCAGACCCTTTAGGTCTGGTATGGATATTAATGGGAACCCCGCCGTCAAATTAAAAAAAAAAAAATACGTTGGGTTCCCCCTAAATATCCATAACCAGACCCTTTAGGGCTGGTGTGGATTTTAAGGGGGAATCTACACCCCAAATAAAAAAAAAAAAAAAAAAATGGCGTGGAGTTCCCCCTAATATCCACACCAGACCCCTTATCCGAGCACGTTGACCTGGCCGGCCGCAGAAAAGAGGGGGGACAGAGTGTTGCCCCCCCTCTCCTAAACCAGGCCACATGCCCTCAACATTGGGAGGGTGCTTTGGGGTGCGTCCCAAAGCACCTTGTCACCATGTTGATGGGGACAAGGGTCTCATCCCCACAACCCTTGCCTGGTGGTTGTGGGGGTCTGCGGGCAGGGGGCTTATCAGAATCTGGAAAACCCCTTTATCAAAGGGGACCCTAAGATCCTGACCCCCCCCCCCCTGTGTGAAATGTAATGGGGTACACTGTACCCCTACCATTTCACAAAGGAAGTGTAAATAGTAGTTTTCAGGGAAAAAAACACACACACCATAGAACAAATTACTTTATTAATTAAACCAAACAAAAATCCAGCGGTGAAAATAGACGATTGCTCCAATGTTGTCTTGTATCCAGCGACGGGTGGAAACTCCAGCGACGGATGATTGGTCCAGCGATGATAAGTTCCATCCATTCAGGAGCACAGCTCAGCGAATGACACGCCAATGCTGTGACGTTTATTTTATAGGGGAGGCGGGCCACGCATCGTGTGACCCTGTCCCCTTCTGACGCACACTCTGCTACGTCTGGATCTGGGCTTTGTTGAGGGCATGTAGGCTGATGCGGTTCAGGAGAGGGGGGGCCGCACTCTGCCCCCGTCCCCCTCTTTTCTGCGGCCGGCCAGGTCAACGTGCTCGGATAAGGGGTCTGGTGTGGATATTAGGGGGGACTCCACGCCATTTTTTTTACATTTGGGGGTGGAGTTCCCCTTAAAATCCACACCAGACCTGTAGGGTCTGGTTATGGATATTTAGGGGGAACCCCACGTATTTTTTTTTTAAAATGACAGCGGGGTTCCCCTTAATATCCATACCAGACCTAAAGGGTCTGGTTATTGAATTTGGGGGGACCTCCGCACATTTTTTTTTCCAGAACTCCGAACCTGAACTTTTTCCAATTATTTGAGTTTGGGTTCCGGAAAAACCCAAAGTCCGTACCGAACCCGAACTTTACAGTTCGGGTTCGCTCAACTCTAGCCATGGGTCACCAAAATTCAATGCCTCAT
Source organism: Rana temporaria (assembly GCF_905171775.1). Taxonomy (NCBI): domain Eukaryota; kingdom Metazoa; phylum Chordata; class Amphibia; order Anura; family Ranidae; genus Rana; species Rana temporaria. The sequence continues at coordinate 678,479,758 of NC_053489.1, read as the reverse complement.
GTTATTCAAGAATCAGAATTCCAAATATGAGTAGCCATGTTAAAATTTATAATCAGATAGTTCTAACTAAAAAAATATCATGATTTTTCTTTTTTCTAAAAAGTTTGAGGGACTTATTTATTCAATCTCTGTTCTAGGCCATAAGTAGATTGACAATTCCTATAAAAAATATTATATATATATATATTTATATTAAAATAACAAATATAATATTACTTCGTTTTTAGATTTATTTTAGTTTATACAAATATAAATACAAATCTATTTGTTTTTAACCACTTAAGGAGCGGACCAATATGCTGCCTAAAGACCCAAGGTGTTTTTACAGTTCGGGACTGCGTCGCTTTAACAGACAATTGCGCGGTCGTGAAACGTGGCTCCCAAACAAAATTGGCGTACTTTTTTCCCCACAAATAGAGCTTTCTTTTGGTGGTATTTGATCACCTCTGCGGTTTTTATTTTTTGCGCTATAAACAAAAATAGAGCGACAATTTTGAAAAAATGCAATATTTTTTACTTTTTGCTATAATTATCCCCCAAAAACATATATAAAAAAAAAAAATTCCCTCAGTTTAGGCCGATACGTATTCTTCTACCTATTTTTGGTAAAAAAAATCCCAATAAGCATTTATCGATTGGTTTGCGCAAAATTTATAGCGTTTACAAAATAGGGGATATTTTTATTGCATTTTTATTAATTATTTTTTTTTACTACTAATGGCGGCGATCAGCGATTTTTTTCGTGACTGCGACATTATGGCGGACACTTCGGACAATTTTGACACATTTTTGAGACCATTGTCATTTTCACAGCAAAAAATGCATTTAAATTGCATTGTTTATTGTGAAAATGACAGTTGCAGTTTAGGAGTTAACCACAGGGGGCGCTGTAGGAGTTAGGGTTCACCTAGTGTGTGTTTACAACAGTAGGGGGGTGTGGCTGTAGGAATGACGTCATCGATCGAGTCTCCCTTATAAAAAGGATCACTCGATCGATGCAGCGCCACAGTGAAGCACGGGGAAGCCGTGTTTACACATGGCTCTCCCCGTTCTTCAGCTCCGGGGAGCGATCGCGACGGAGCGGCTATAAACAAATAGATGCACCGTCGTCCCGGATCGCTCCCCGAGGGAACCCGACCGCCGCGTGTAGTGGGGGGGGTCCCGATCGGACCCCCCACCCGCTAGAAGGCAGGGACGTACAGGTACGCCAATGTGCCTGTACGTGCCATTCTGTGGACGTATATGTACATGCGGCGGTCGGGAAGGGGTTAACATTACCTAATATTTTATTATTTAAATTAAAAAAAAAATCTAAATTTTTTTTTTTTTTTAATATAAAAAGAATAACCAACCACCTGAAAACAAAATACTGGAAAAAAGTATTTAAATATTTTTATTATTATTGAAGATAACAGAAGAAAAACAAGAAAATATAGGGACACTGTAAAATAATCAGGCACCAAACATTTTAATCTGTAGAAGACAGTGTAAATTTCAATTAAAAAAGTGGAACACTTTAAACTTCAAACAACAGTACACTACTATTTTAATAATATTTATTTTTTCCACTTTGTGTGTGGTAAAAAATAATGTCATTAGAATGCGGTCCAAGTATCCCAGAACAGATGAGCAGCCCAAGATTTCTGTTCAATCCACTTTCACAGCCTTGATTGCAATCAAAACTTAGAAACAGCTGAAGAACGCAGACTGCAAAAAAAATAAAAATAAAATTGGTGTTAATGCTCATAACTGTCTCCTAAAGCCAATGGTCAGAGTATTTTTTCTGCAAAAAAAATATTACATGTTAACCACGTTAGCCCCGGGCCTGTTTTTCAGATTCGGCGTTTACGAGACTAAAACATTTTTTTTTGCTAGAAAATTACTTAAAACCCCCAAACATTATATATATTTTTTTCTAACACCCTAGAGAATAAAATGGCAGTCATTGCAATACTTTTTGTCACACCGTATTTGCGCAGCGGTCTTACAAGCGTACTTTTTTTGGAAAAAAATCACTTTTTTAAATAAAACAAATAAGACAACAATAAATTTGGCCCAATTTTTTTTATATATTGTGAAAGATAATGTTACGCCGAGTAAAATGATACCCAACATGTCACGCTTAAAAATTGCGCCCGCTCGTGGCATGGCGTCAAACTTTTACCCTTAAAAATCTCAATAGGCGACGTTTAAAAAATTCTATAGGTTGCATTTTTTGAGTTACAGAGTAGGTCTAGGGCTAGAATTATTGCTCTCGCTCCAACGATCGCGGCGATACCTCACTTGTGTGGTTTGAACACCGTTTTCATATGCGGGCGCTACTCGCTTATACGTTCGCTTCTACGCGCGAGCTCGACTGGGCGCTTGAAAAAAATTTTTTTGGGGGTTTTCGCATTTATTTTTATTTATTTTACAATTTTTAACACTGAAATAAAAAAAAATAAAAAAATGGATCACTTTTATTCCTATTATAAGGAATGTAAACATCCCTTGTAATAGAAAAAAGCATGACAGGTCCTCTTAAATATGAGATCCGGGGTCAAAAAGACCTCACATCTCATATTTGGGCTTAAATGCAAAGAAAAAAAAAAAATTTGGAAATGTCATTTTTTCAAATGACAAAAAAAAAAAAAAAATGTTGCTTTAAGACGCTGGGCGGGACTGATGTTTTGACGTCACTTCCGCCCAGCGGAGCTATGGGGACGGGTGAAGGAGATTTTTCCTTCAGTCTCGACCCCGCTCAGCTGCCGAACGCACCCGATCTCCTCCGCCGCTACCGACGGCTACGGTGAGCGGCGGGAGGGGGGGGCCCTCTCCCGCCTCCGATAACGGCGAATCCGCCGCGGAGACCGCCGTTATCGTCTACCGGACCGCCCACTGAAGAGATGAATATCTCGATTGTGGCAGCAGCTGCTGCCGTTACCGACATATTCATCTTTAAAGTGCCGACATATAACGACGGTGGGCGGTCGGTAACTAGTTAAGGTAATTATTGATGGTGGTTCATTGCCTATAACGGATTTATAAATGTCAAACATTTTGTTTGTTGATAGGCTCAATATTACAATTATCTTGAGTATTATTTCCCAACGAAATTCACATGCACCAAATGCAGCTGAAAACGGTTGTATCATTTTTTTTTTAATTGTGCATAGAATATTCTTACATACAAACATATTTATTTGGATCTAATAAGTTTATTTCTTTGTAATGGATTTTTTTTTTTTTTTTTTTTAACCACTTGCCGCCCGCCAATGACAGATTGACGTCGGCAAAGTGGTTGTAGAATCCTGACCGGACGTCATATGACGTCCTCAGCATTCTGAGTCGCTGCGCGCCCCCGGGGGCGCGCATCGCGGCGATCGTTGTTGCGGGGTGTCAGTCTGACACCCCGCAACACCGATCTCGGTAAAGAGTCTCTCACGGAGACTCTTTACCACGTGATCAGCCGTGTCCAATCACGGCTGATCACAATGTAAACAGGAAGAGCCGTTGATGGCTCTTCCTCACTCGCGTCTGACAGACGCGAGTAGAGGAGAGCCGATCGGCGGCTCTCCTGACAGGGGGGGTCCGCGCTGATTGTTTATCAGCGCAGCCCCCCCTCGGATCGCCACACTGGACCACCAGGGAAGCCCACCCTGGACCACCAGGGAAGGGCAGATCAAAAAAAAAAAAAGGCTAAAAAAAAAAAAGCATTAAAAAAATAAATGATGCCAATCAGTGCCCACAAATGGGCACTGACTGGCAACATAGGTTAATCAGTGCCGCCCCAGTGTCCATCAGTGCCACCCCACAGTGCCCATCCATGCCCAGTGCCCACCTATCAGTGCCCATCTGTGCCACCCATAAGTAGCCATCAGTGCCACCCATAAGTGCCGCCCATGAGTGCCCATCTGTGCCGCCTGTGTGTGCCCATCAGTGCCGCCTATGTGTGCCCATCAGTGCCGCATACAAGCGCCGCCAATCAGTGCCACCTCATCTGTGCCCGTCAGTACTACCTCATTGATGTCCATCAGTGCCATCTCATCGGTGCCCATCAGTGCCGCCATATCAGTGCCCGTAATTGAAAGAGAAAACTTACTTATTCACAAAAAAAAATAAAAACGTATTTTTTTTCAAAATTTTCAGTCTTTTTTTAGTTGTTGCGCAAAAAAATAAAATCGCAGAGGTGATCAAATACCACCAAAAGAAAGCTCTATTTGTGGGGAAAAAAGGACGCCAATTTTGTTTGGGTACAGTGTAGCATGACCGCGCAATTGCCATTCAAAGTGCGACAGCGCTGAAAGCTGAAAATTGGCTTGGGCGGGAAGGTGCGTAAGTGCCCGGTATGGAAGTGGTTAACAATAAAAATAAACACTATTGCCAGTTAACCGAGCACAACCGTTGCTCTATAGCCCTGTACACACGATGGGTCAAACCAATAAAAATGGTCTGATGGATTTTCCCAACGGTTAACCTGCTGAAGCTGACTGATGGTCAGTCGCGCCTACACACAGTATCCGTTAAAAAAAAAAACAATCGTTTCATAACGCGGTGACGTAAAACACAACGGCGTGCTGAAAAAAATAAAGTTCAATGCTTCTAAGCATACGTCGACTTGATTCTGAGCATGCGTGGATTTCTAACCGATGATTGTGCCTACTAACGATCGGTAAGGAATCCTGGGCCAGATTCACAAAAGAGATACGACGTATGTCCTGATACGCCGTCGTATCTCTGAGATACGATAGTCGTATCTATGCGCCTGATTCATAGAATCAAGTTACGCATAGATAGCCCTAAGATCCGACGGGTGTAACTGTGTTACACCGTCGGATCTTAGGCTGCAATTCTAGGCCGGCCGCTAGGTGGCGATTCCATTGCGGTCGGCGTAGAATATGCAAATTACTAGTTACGCCGATTCACGAACTTCCGCTTTGCCCGTCGATCTAAAGTTACAATTAAATGAAAGCATGCACGTGTTACTCAGGCAACAGTGGAAAAAATTGTTTGAACAAGAGGGTCAAACCAGAAAGAAGGACTATAAGGAAATACACCCGACTAAATAATTATCCAAAAGTAGAACATTTTAATTAAATATTAATAATACATATAATGGAAGAACTTGATTAGATAAGGAACAATATTATTAAAAGAACTCAGAACTCTAGAGGGAATAGGTCATCCCAAGACACCTATGAAGATGAGAATCTCCCCAAACAGGTCACTTTTTTAGAAAAGGGTGCGGGGGGGGGGGGGGGGAGCGGACCCAAGGGGCAGGCAGAACCCAGACGAGACAAGCAATTACAAACAACCGAGAGGACAACAACAGGCAGACAGGGGACGAACTTCGGGGAAAACGGGACCAAGTACCAGAAGCCAGAAGAGCCAAAGGGGACATTGAGGGAACAGGGAGGTATGGTAGATATGAAAATTATTATTTTTTTTTTCTTTTTTTCTTTTTTAAAGTGTATTTTGTGCGTGTACTCGAGAGAGGAGCCGGACTGCAGTAGTTGGGAGTAGGCAGGCCTCCCCCAGAGGCAATCTGCCACCTTTCTCCATGCCCTGGGTGGCAATGGCAGGTGTGTGAGGGGGTCCTCCCACACAGACCGTCCTACCTGCTCCGCTTTGAAGCCCAACGGGGCAGAGGGACTCCCTATAAAGGGAGTGAGAGGATCTAGCCCGCTCAACCAGCCCCGTTAGTCCTTCGCCTCTCTTTAGAGACCGCGTGGTCAAAGTGCGTGTGTTAACCCAATTTAGAGTGCGTGTGTAGGTGTGGTGGTTTTTGTGGGAGGGGGGTGGGCATACTAAGCGCAGGCTTACCTCGCATAGCACACCCACCGGGAGCCGGGCTGAGACCACCAAACTCAATTCACATGTAGCCGAGACCGGGATCCGAACCCCTAGCTGCAGAGGTGAATGGCTTGTCAGAGCAGTGCCAATCGCGTTGAGCCACCGCAGCTCCTGATATGAAAATTATTAATCTTTCCTCCTTTCCTTTGGAGGCAAAGCACACTAACCTTCTACAAAAGGGTATGTCCTTCTCTCCAATGAGTACAATGGATGAGTTTGTGGTTTATAAGGACATAGTACTTTTCATTCGAAAAGTTTTCCTTAGACAGTTACACACATACAACCACGACCGTGAGAACCCTGACATCAATGTCACTGATAATGATGAGGAAATACTACAAATGCTCAACTCTTTACTGGAGGAAAATGAGCAATACGATGAGGAAGATTCTATAACACTATCTAAAAGACCAGCCAATCTCAGAATAAGATCAACCAAGATGCCACCGTTATACAAAAATAAATGGCTTAGCGTTTTTCTCGACCTGATACGCACTGATTTAGGTAAAATTGATTGGGCAAAAAAAGATAAAGATAATTTATATTCAGACGAGAGATGTGCCATACGTGAATTAACCTCGGCCAAGAAACTCATGATCAAACGGAGTGACAAGGGAGGAAATGTGGTCCTCCTTGATGAGGACATATATGTCAAGGAAGTCAATCGACTCTTGAGTGATGAAAAAACATATAAAAAATTGTCTGGCAACCCTCTCCCTGCACTTGTGTCCTCCCTTAACCAGAAATTGAGATTAGCGAAGGAGGAGGGCCTTTTGGGCAAAAAAGAGCTAGAATACCTGAGAGTTAGTGACTTTAACATACCCACTTTCTACATTATCCCGAAAGTGCACAAATCCCTACAGGAACCACCAGGAAGACCAATAGTCTCAGCCATAAGAGGGCCCCTTGAACGCATAGGGAAATACCTAGACAGTATGATGAAGGATATGGTCACTGACCTCCAATCATATGTCCAGGACACGCGTGATGTACTGGCATCTATTGCCAAGATCAAACTGGAAGAAGATATACTTTTAGTGGGGATAGATGTGGAATCCCTATATACTTCCATACCCCACGAATGGGGACTTAAGGCCGTGCAATATTTTTTGGAGAAACATTATCCACAATGTGGACCACAGAATGAATTCATTCTGGAACTCCTTCTTTTTGCCTTGGAAAACAACTTCTTCCAGTTTGACAATAAATATTACCAACAAACCAGGGGCACCTCCATGGGAGCACCCTGGGCACCAGCATACGCGTGTCTACACCTGGGCATGTGGGAGGAGGATCTGGTGTACCGTCATCCAATGTACCTGGGCCAGGTACACACCTGGCTCAGGTACATTGATGACGTCCTGATGGTATGGAGGGGGGACTGTGCCTCTCTGGAGGTCTTCTTGTCAACCCTCAATAAAAATAATCGCAACATTAAACTAACTTTTGTCCATGACAGGAAGACGATTTCCTTTCTTGATCTTAACATCAGTGTAGAAGGTGATACTCTGACCACCTGCACCTTTAGAAAGGAAACAGCCGCCAATACGCTTTTGAGAGCAGAGAGCTACCACCCTCAAAAACTAAAAGATGGGATCCCAGTAGGACAATTCCTTAGGATTAAGAGAAATTGTTCCAACCCCAAAGAATATCAGAAGGAAAGCAGGGACCTGTACCTTCGTTTTAGGGAAAGGGGATATTCCCATCGGCAGCTGAGGCGAGCAAAAAGTAGAGCAGGGAAACGAATACGGAGTGACCTAATCTGCCCAAAAAACAACAACTCTGGAGTCTACTGTACCGGGACCAGTGAGGTTGGTCACTCACTATGGGGCACAATGGGAAGTAGTTAGAAGAACACTTGAAAAACATTGGTCAATACTAACCAACACCCCAGGTCTAGCTAAAATAGTTGGTCCCACTCCCCTAATGACGGCCAAAAGGGCAAAAAATCTGGGTGATATACTTATACACTCTGAGTTCACGCGATCTCAGGAGGTCAATTGGCTGTCTAACTACCCCAGAAGTAAGGGCATGTTCCCCTGTGGACACTGCCAACTCTGCCCCTTCATAGAAAGAACAGATAGTGATAGTGGTCATAAACAAAATTACGTCATTAAAGATCTGATCAATTGTGCCTCCTCGTGTGTGATATACATGCTAACGTGCCCCTGTAATAAAATATATATTGGCAAAACGAAACGCCAAATGAGGGTGAGACTGGGAGAGCATATGCGGGAGATTAAGAACCCAGAGAAACCACTCGCTAAACATTTTGCCCAATTCCATGATGGCAAACTGAGTGGGATGAAAGTGAAGGGAATCTTCTCTCTTAACCTCTCACCAAGAAGAGGAGACTTTGATCAGATTTTACTGCAGAAGGAAAAGATGTGGATATTCCGTCTCAATTCTCTCGTACCGCAGGGGTTAAATAATGAACTAAACTTTCAACCCTTTTTTGCCATCATAGCCTCTTTTAAAATTAATTTCCCCCGCTAGATAGTGTCCGTATATAAAGCGGGACACATGTAGAAATGAACGGGACAGGTGATTTTTCTCCTGTTTACCTATTTACAACATATAACATCATTTTAAATTCCTACCTTACGGCTGGGGCTGAATAATGAATCAAATGTCTAAACCTTTTTGTTATCATAGACTTTGAAAATCAATGTTCCTTGTCAGACAACATCCGTATACAAAGCGGGACATATGTAAAAACGAATGGGATGGGCGATATTCTTTCTGCTCACCCATTCATAACATATAACATATGATGACAGTGATTGTTATTTAACCACTTGCCGTCGCCGCACCGTCATAATACGTCCACAAGGTGGCTCTCCTAGGCGAGATCACGTATTATGACGTCCTACCTTTTAGCCGCCACTAGGGGCGCACGCTCGCCCCCGACTCCCGTGCGTGTGCCCGGCGGGCGCGATCGCCGCCGGGCACACGCGATCGCTCGGTACAGAGCGGGGAACGGGAGCTGTGTGTGTAAACACACAGCTCTCGTTCCTGTCAGCAGGGGAAATGCTGATCTTCTGTTCAAACAATGTATGAACCGAAGATCAGTGTTTCCCCTAGTGAGGCCACCCCCCCCCACAGTAAGAACACACCCAGGCATACTTAACCCCTTCCCCGCCCCCTAGTGTTAACCCCTTCACTGCCAGTGGCATTTTTATAGTAATCTAATGCATTTTTATAGCACTGATCGCTATAAAAATGCCAATGGTCCCAAAAATGTGTCAAAAATGTCCGAAGTGTCCGCCATAATGTCGCAATACCGAAAAAAAAATCGCTGATCGCCGCCATTACTAGTAAAAAAAATATTAATAAAAATGCCATAAAAATACCCCCTATTTTGTAAACGCTATAACTTTTGCGCAAACCAATCAATAAACGCTTATTGCGATTTTTTTTTACGAAAAATATGTAGAAGAATACGTATCGGCCTAAACTGAGGAAAAAAAATGTTTTTTTATATATTTTTGGGGGATATTTATTACAGCAAAAAGTAAAAAATATTCATTTTTTTCAAAATTGTCGTTCTATTTTTGTTTATAGCGCAAAAAATAAAAAACGCAGAGGTGATCAAATACCACCAAAAGAAAGCTCTATTTGTGGGAAAAAAAGGACGTCAATTTTGTTTGGGAGCCACGTCGCACGACCGCGCAATTGTCTGTTAAAGCGACGCAGTCCCGAATCGCAAAAAGTACTCTGGTCTTTGGGCAGCAATATGGTCCGGGGGGTAAGTGGTTAATTTACATACATTTATGTGAATAATTCACATCTTTTTCATTCAGGCTTCATTTACCCCTATACTATTAGCTAATTTATCTCCGGTACTTTCAATACAGAGTAAATATGTAATGATACATATGAGACAGGAAAACTATCCATGCCAATACGCTGCATGAGATATATTTTTCTCCCGCCGTGCACTCTATCCTTGTGGATAGATGAATATGTGAGCAAAGACTTTGCTGCGTGAGCATTGAGTGCTGATCAGAAACACATTTCTACACAATTACAATTGTCCTTGTTTTTTTTCTTTTTATTTCCTCTTTTCTCAATTAACTAATCAACGATTGCAATCAGGGAAGGACACTATAAGAGGAAACCCTGATGTGCATCGATACGCCCAGACGAAGCTATGCATTGACCATGCGAAACTAGTCGGCGAGGATCTTTTTATTTGACCATCCGGTTATCTTACAGACTTGCATGCCTGTGTGATTCTCATACGATGAGGCTTAAAGCGGATGTGCCACCCCAAAAATATATTAAAAGCCAGCAGCTACAAATACTGCAGCTGCTGACTTTTAATATAAGGACACTTACCTGTCCTGGAGTCTAGCGCCGATCGCAGCAGATGACGAGCCGATCGCTCGTCACCCTGCTGCTCCCCCCTCCATCCACGGTGAGGGAACCAGGAAGTGAAGCGCTCCGGCTTCACTGCCCGGTTCCCTACGGCGCATGCGCGAGTCGCGCTGCGCCCACCGATTGGCTCCCGCTGTGTGCTGGGAGCCGAGTGTTCCCAGCATACAACGGGGGACGGACGGAAGGTAAGGAAAAAACCCGTCCTTTGCCCGTATCGTAGGGCCGGAAGTGGGTGCAGATACCTGTCTGTAGACAGGTATCTGCACCCCCCTCCCCCCTGAAAGGTGTCAAATGTGACACCGGAGGGTGCCGATCAGCGGGACTCCACTTTAGAGTGGAGATCCGCTTTAAGAAGCTGTCTGAGACTGCATGACAAATACAACTGAGAGCAGAGCAAAAACTCTAGGCAACTATTGAAGGATATAGAACATGATCTGATTCCTGTTTCAAAACCTACGGATGTGAGTCTTTGAGGATAACAGTAAAACCAGCTATAAAGCCAATCACTGCAATAGTGAATGACACACATGAAGTAATATCTTCATAGTATGAGGACATCAGTTGGTCTGTGTGTTATCTATATTTGAACAGATCCCCCTACATAATTGCAAACGTCTGGAGAATCTTTCTCAACCAGCCTGGCTGGACACACAGACGCCGCGATCTTTCCATCTGTGGACTATAATCACGAACGGCAGAAGCAAACACCTGAATGTTCCAGGACTGGTAAAGTACCCACTGTGAATTAACCACTTGCTTACTGGGCACATATACCCCCCCCTCCTGCCCAGGTGAAATTTCAGCTTTCGGCACTGCATCGCTTTAACTAACAATTGCGCGGTCGTGCGACGTGGCTCCCAAACAAAATTGACGTCCTTTTTTCCCCACAAGTAGAGCTTTCTTTTGGTGGTATTTGATCGCCTGTGCGGTTTTTATTTTTTGCGCTATAAACAAAAAAGTGAGACAATTTTGAAAAAAATACAATATTTTTTACTTCTTGCTATAATAAATATCCCAATTTAAAAAAAAAAAAAACATTTTTTTTTTCTCAGTTTAGGCCGATACGTATTCTTCTACATATTTTTGGTAAAAAAAAAAAAAAAAATCGCAATAAGCGACTGGTTTGCGCAAAAGTTATAGCGCTTACAAAATAGGGGACAGAATTATTATTTTTTAATTATTTTTTTTTACTAGAAATGGCGGCGATCTGCGATTTTTAATGGGACTGCGACGTTATGGCGGACACATCGGACACATTTTTGGCGCCATTCACATTTATACTGCGATCAGTGCTATAAATATGCACTAATTACAGTATAAATGTGACTGGCATTGAAGGGGTTAACACTAGGGGGTGAGGAAGGGGTTAAATGTATCCCTGCTTAGTGTTCTAACTGTAGGTGGAGGGGGGGGGGGTGACTGGGGGGGTGACCGATCTGTGTCTCTATGTACAAGAGACACAGATCCGTCTCCTCTCCAGAGACAGCACCGCTGTCTCTGTGTAAAACGGCAATGAGAGATGATCTCATATGTTTACATATGAGATCCTCTCTCATTGGCCGCACAGATCGCCTCGCGAACGGCCACTCTGATTGGCCGTTCGCGGCGCTCTGTAATTGGCTGTGTCCGAGGGACACGGCCAACACAGATTTTCCCCGCAGCGCGCTCTGGAGCGCGCGCGGGGACCGCCCTAAGGGGCGGACGTCAATTGACGGCAGTTTGGAGATTGGGATCCGCACTGTAGCCGTCAATTGACGGCAGGCGGATCCCAAGTGGTTAATGCTCCTCTCTTCTATACTCTATGAGAACGCATTTTTTGGAAAACATTGAAATCATATGCTGGACTTTCAGGGGCCCCTTTGAAATATATGTGGGTCTTTCTGCCTCAGGAGTCTAATCGTTTTCAGGCATTGTTGCAATTACTGCACTTTCACTCTGTAAGGACGTATACAGGTAGTTTCCTGTCCCTTATTTTTTCCAAGATATGTGAATATCCATCAGCCACTGTTGCCCTATATCAACTAGCAGAGATACAATACTCTTGGTTTGAATCTATATGTAGCGGAGTACATTCAACATCAACTATATGAGGATATACACAGGGTTTCCTGCTCCCTCTTCGATTGTTGCAAGATTGCTACATTGATTCTTTTTCCTTCTATCTCTGCCACCTCTGGTTTCCTATTTCTCTCAGCAGCTCGAGCTTCAGATGAGACTGGAGGGATAATATATTTTTTCTACTTTTCAATAAGTTGGTTTATTGGTTAATTTCATTCAGGGATTTCCCTGTAATATATATCCCTCCATACTATCTGATATCCGGATAGCCTTTATGTCTATATGTTTTGTATATATTTTTTTCTTTATTGTTAGTATGTGGAGGCTGCCTTGCTGGTCTCTTTTTTTTTTTTTTAAAACAATTTTATTAAGCAATTGACACGACATACAATCGTTTTCAGTACTGGGTGCAACCAGTAGTACAATACAGGAGGTACAGAAGTAAGTACATGCAAGTGAAAGCAGAATGAGTCCAGTGTCAAAACAGAACAGAAATAGTACAATATCAGCATGTAAATAATTGTTCGGGCAACGTCGATACTCCTCAGGTGGGGGAGCATAGTAGGAACTCAAGGTGATCCCGAGCCCATAGGGGGTCCTCCCTAACCGCCCACCCCAAAGGGGGCTACCTGTGGACGAAGCGAGGCCTCAGGGTACGCGACACCAGCAGTGTTTGAGGATGCTAGTCGGGGGGGGGGGGGGGTGGGGGAGAGAGAAGAAAAAGAGAAGAAAAAAAATAAAAAATAAAAAAAAAAACGGGGAGGGGGGGGGATATCAGGAGGGAGAAGAAGAGACCAGTTGTGTAGGGGACAGGGCTATCACTGCCCAGAGGGCTTGGTCGTGGATGCGTCCGCGGGGGGCGCTGGGTCCACCAAGGCGCAAGATTCCCTGTAGTGGATCCAACATGCCCAAGTTTCTCGAAATTTGTCATGAGTGTCATTAGCACGATGGATTAGTTGTTCCACGTCTTTAATTCTATTCACCCTGAGGTGCCAGTCCTGCAACGTAGGGACAGAGGTAGACTTCCACTTCAAGGGGACACATTGTGTGGCGGCGTTAACAAGATGCAATGTTAGTGACTTGCGATAATGTTTCCTAGGCACAACTGTATGGTGCAGTAAGTACTGTGCTGGGGAAAACTCTAAGGCCCCATACACACGATAGAATCCATCCGCAGATAAATCCCAGCAAATGGGTTTCTGCGGATAGATCCTATGGTGTGTACACGCCAGCGGATCTCTTTCCGCGGAGAAATCTCCTCTGGAATGGATTCCAGCAGATCGAATATTTGTTGTGCTGCACAACATATCCATCTGCTGGAATCCATTCCAACGGATGGATCCGCTCGTCTGTACAGACTTACCGGATCCATCCGTCCAAAGGGATTCCCCGCACGCGTCGTAATGATTTGACGCATGCGTGGAATTCCTTATATGACAGCGTCGCGCCCGTCGCCGCGTCATAATCGCGGCGACGGCGCGACACGTCATCGCCAGAGGATTTCCGCGCGGATTTCAATGGGATGGTGTGTACACTCCATCCCATCGAAATCAGCGGATATCTTTGAGAGGATTTATCCGTGGAAACGGTCCGCTGGACCGTATTCGCGGATAAATTCTCCCGTGTGTATGGGGCCTAAGAAGTAAGTAGTGATCTGGACGATACACTCGTGGACCTCCTTCCAAAATGGCACTATCAAGGGGCAGTCCCACTTGCTGGTCTCAATATACCCTATAGTCGGTGAACCGCACTGCAGTCTATCTTTTAATAATATTGTTCCTTATCTAATCAAGTTCTTCCATTATATGTATTATTAATATTTAATTAAAATTTTCTACTTTTGGATAATTATTAATTCAGGTGTATTTCCTTATAGTCCTTCTTTCTGGTTTGACCCTCTTGTTCAAACAATTTTTTCCACATATGCAGTTATAGGACTTGAAACCTGACCTATTTACATATTTAACAACTACAAGCCTCATATCTTTATATCTATTATATACTCAGGCAACAGGCAGATTGTTTACAAATGTTTTTTTTTTTTTTGCGATTTGAAAAATGGCGCAGGGAACTTGCAAAAATGTGGTTTGATATGCTGCAGGCAATCTCTCGCCGCAGTGCAGCACATCAAACCGTACCAGAATCACCCGCTAATGAGGAAAGCGCACCTTCTGACCCCACCGTCTAAATGTCGTAGCTGAAATACGGAGACTCATGAGACCGTTTTTGCAAATCTTCTATTGCCCAATTTTGTTGAGTTGCTGCCATGTGATTGGCTAATTAGCAATTTGTTTTACCACACAGTTTAACCACTTAAGACCCGGACCAAAATGCAGGTAAAATGACCCGGCCAAGTTTTGCGATTCGGCACTGCGTCGCTTTAACAAGACAATTGCGCGGTATTGCGACGTGGCTCCCAAACAAAATTGGCGTCCTTTTTTTCCCCACAAATAGAGCTTTCTTTTGGTGGTATGTGATCACCTCTGCGGTTTTTTATTTTTTGCTCTATAAACAAAAATAGAGCGACAATTTTGAAAGAAAAATCTATATTTTTTACTTTTTGCTGTAATAAATATCCCCCAAAAATATATAAAACAACATTTTTTTTCCTCAGTTTAGGCCGATACGTATTCTTCTACCTATTTTTGGAAAAAAAAAATATTGCAATAATTGTTTATCGGTTGGTTTGCGCAAAATTTATAGCGTTTACAAAAAGGGGATAGTTTTATTGCATTTTTATTATTTTTTTTTTTTACTACTAATTGCGGCGACCAGCGATTTTTTCCTTGACTGCGACATTATGGCGGACACTTCGGACAATTTAGACACATTTTTGGGACCATTGTCATTTTCACAGCAAAAAATTAATTTTTTACTGTGAAAATGTCAGTTGCAGTTTGGGAGTTAACCACAAGGGGGCGCTGAAGGGGTTATGTATGACCTCATTTGTTTTTCTAACTGTAGGGGGGGTGTGGCTGTAGGTGTGACGTCATCGATTGTGTCCCCCTATAAAAGGGATCACACGATCGATGACGGCGCCACAGTGAAGAACAGGGAAGCTGTGTTTACACACAGCTCTCCCCATTCTTCCGCTCCGGGGACCGATCGTGGGACTCCAGCGGCGATCGGGTCCGCGAGTCCCGCGGCCACCGAGCTTCGGACCGGGTCGCGGGAGTGCGCGACCCCACAGCTGGGCCTAAAAGGGCCACGTACAAGTACATTGATGTGCCCAGCCGTGCCATTCTGCCGACGTATATCGGCGTGAAGGGGTCCTTAAGTGGTTAACAAGTGTATTGTTTATTGTTTACAATGTTAAACAACGTTTGATGTTTTAAAGCATAATGCTTTAACTTGTTTTGTAATTTTTTGCATTTGTATTGAGAAAACATTATTAAAAAAAATATGGAAAATGCAAACGACTGGATAAACTTTTGCTTATTAACCACTTAAGCTAAATGCCCAGGCCAGGTTTTGCGATTCGGCACCGCGTTGCTTTAACAGACAATTGCGCGATCGTGCGACGTGGCTCCCAAACAAAATTGGCGTCCTTTTTCCCCCACAAATAGAGCTTTCTTTTGGTGGTATTTGATCACCTCTGCAGTTTTTATTTTTTGCGCTATAAACAAAAATAGAACGACAATTTTGAAAAAAATTCAATATTTTTTACTTTTTGTTATAATAAATATCCCCCAAAAACATAGCTAAAAAATTTTTTTTCCTCAGTTTAGGCCGATACGTATTCTTCTACCTATTTTTGGTAAAAAAATCGCAATAAGCGTTTATCGATTGGTTTGCGCAAAATTTATAGCGTTTACAAAATAGGGGATAGTCTTATTGCATTTTTATAAAAAATTTTTTTACTACTAATGGCGGCGATCAGCGATTTTTTTCATGACTGCGACATTATGGCGGACACTTCGGACAATTTTGACACATCGATCGCGACGGAGCGGCTATAAACAAATAGCCGCGCCGTGGTCCCGGATCGCTCCCCGAGCGCCGCATGTAGCGGGGGGGGTCCCGATCGGACCCCCCACCCGCTAATAGGCAAGGACGTACATTAACGCCCATGTGCCTGTACGTGCCATATTGTGCGGAGGTCGGGAAGTGGTTAAACTGACGCAGTGCCGAATTGTAAAAACCCCTTGGGTCATGTAGCAGCATATTGGTCCGGTCCTTAAGTGGTTAAACACATATGGAGTCCAGCAACATGGAGGCTGAACTTGACGAAACTGTGGCTCTCTTGGACCAGGAAAACTTAATTAGGATGGTGAAGCAGCACCCCTGTCTTTATGACACAAGGGATCCGGGGTATAAGCTGAACTAACCGGAGGAGGGCATGGAACCAGATTGGCAGTGAGGTGTACAGAATCTGGGCAGACATACATGAGAAGGATCAGAAAGGTAAACCTCTGCAAACATAACTAACCAGCAAAATCACCATAGGGAGATAATAGGATGATTGTTTTTTAGTACATTAACCAAACACCCCAGACCAATATGCAGGTTAAGGACCTTGCCCCTTTTTTGCGATTCAGCACTGCTTCGGTTCCATTGAGCTGTCGTGCAACGTGTACACACAAATTGCATGTGTGTAGGAATGTGAACATGATTAACTGGAATAACATATCTATTGCCACCACCTGGTGCAAACACCTACATGCTGAGGGCCAGATTTGGCCCTTTGCTAGCCTTTATCCGGCCCTTGGGCACAATACCTTCCAATGTCCGATGCTTTTTGAGCTGCCCCAAACACAGCTGCCCTTATGATGGGCCTTGGTCGTATTATTTGTTCCAGTTTCTCGGTCATGGGTTTCTGTAAGGACCTCAGCATGTGTTTCTACCAGAGCCACCACATCCGCCCGATGCTTTTTGAGCTGCCCTTATGATGGGCCTTGGTCGTTTTTTTTCACAGTTTCTCGGTCATGGGATTCTGGAATCTTTGAATCCTGCAAGATATAGACGGTGAAGCAAGCTGCCGGCAAGACTAGCATGAAATCAAAATTGTACATATTCTCATGGAAATTTGTCTCACCTGTTCCTTCTCTGTTAATATAGTTGAGTTTCTGGTTGTCCTCCTTGACCTTAGAGAAGGGGGAGGGTACTGAGGAACGACAGGGGGCTGTATATATACTCTGGAGAGATGGGTGGAGCCACTGGTTCAACTAAAAAATAAATAAAATAAAGTATTACAAAAGCATACAAGATTCAGGTTCCTTCAAAGAATTCAAAGATTCCAACAGCACCATCTACTGATCAGTTAATGAATTACATTTAGTATTGTTTTCTCTATGTATTATGGGAGCCACCCGGGGTATTCTGGGAACTTCCTGCTTCTTCTTTGTTAGTCCTGTCTTAGGCTGGGTTCACACTACTACACTACTTTCATCCTACTTTGCTCTGTGTTCAATGTTTCCCTATGAGAGCGTCTTGTAGCGTCCTACACAAGTCGGTCCGACTTTGAAAATGCTCCCTGTTAAATGCTGGGGGCAGGGGGAAGAGGAGGTGACAGATAGATAGAGCAGAGAGGACATAGGACATATGCCTCTAACAGGTGTCATGCGATGTGTCAAAAACCTCTTCCGCTCCAGGCGTTGCTTCCAAAATATTCAGACATTGGATTACTTCATTATTACGATGTTTTATTCTCCCAACGATATGACAGAAAACAGTTTATGCTTACATTGTTACGTTGTTACAGACATCATGGCAGGTAGGCATCACAAAGTTACAAAAGGAGGAAATAGATGTTACATCTTCTCTGCTGGAAAGAGCCCCTTATGATCTTTCTCCTGGGTGAGGGTCCCATCCCCACCCTGAGGCTTCCGTAGGGCCGGGATGACCCTCGAGATTCCTCACTTACTATGCTCAAACCTGTATACTTATACAAGTTTTACAGCCAACTAAGCACAATTGGCTCGTTTCCAAAGAAGGTTGCGATGAGCTCTAACGCCCAGTTATGTATATTTAACTAACATCTCCAACCTCCTTCTTGACGTAGACTTTCAAGAATAGATGTGGCCTATGTTATAACAGCTGTTCTGTCGTCATAACTAACCTTCGTTTGTCTTTAACAAACCTTCAAATGCTACCATGTTTAAACTAATTTTTCAGAGACCTTTATAACATAATATCAATACATTTAAAATCTAACACTCCCTGTACTACTTTTGGTCCTACATTGATCCTACTTCAGGCCCATTGAATATCATTGAAGTCGGACCAAAGTAGTATCCTGTTCATGAAAGTAGGATGGATGTAGGACCAATGTAGCAGAGCAAAGTAGGATGAAAGTAGTGTAGTAGTGTGAACCCAGCCATATACAGTTTGCAGTCACCATCTTGTCTCAGGAGCCTAAACATTATCCCCTCGGTTCTTACTTCATCATGGAGTATCAGGACTAATAGTTGTCCTGTGGACAGATGAGCCGAGATGTCAAAATGTTATCAGCCTTCTTAGCTTCTGTCTGTGAACTACAAAGCAACACCGCTCTATACAATGGAGATAAGGAGAGGTGAAGGTGCTTGTAGTTTCTAATCAGGCTAGGGTGACAACACTTCTTCTCCATAGAAACAGTAAGTCAGTGTTGTCACCTCAGGACAGGAAGTGTGTTACTGGCAGGATCACCAAGTTTAAATAAAGCAGGTCTAAGCGTTGCGTCTGACACATACACAATGGCCCAGATTCAGGAAGCTATTGCGCCCGCGCAACCATAGGTTGCGCGGCGCAATAGCTGTTTTGCTCCCGCGTAGCGAATGCCCCTGATTCAGGAACATCGCTACGCGGACTGCAGCCTAGGATATGACAGACATAAGCCTCCTTATGCCTTCATATCTCAGGCTGCATTCTTGCGTTGGCCGCTAGGGGGCGCGGCCATTGTGATCGGCGTATAGTATGCAAATTGCATACTACCACCGATTCACAAAAGTTGCACGGGCCCTGCGCACGCAAGGTACGGAGTTTCCGTACGGCGACTTTAGCATTGGTTGCCCCTGCTATAGCAGGAGCAACCTTGCGCTAAAGTATAGCCGCCCTTCCCGCTCGTGAAATTTAAATTTCACGTCGTTTACGTAAGTGATTCGTGAATGGCGCTGGACGCAGCGGGATCCCGGCGTGATCATTTACATTAGGCAGCCTTACGCCGGGCTACTTAGCATAGCGCCCGCGCAATTTACGGAGCTACTGCTCCGTGAATCGCGGGCATATCAAAATATTTGCGTGGGCGCAGAGCAAAAATCGTTGCCCTTTGTCCACGCAAATATTGCACGGATCTACCTGAATCTGGGCCAATAATTATCACCAATAATAAACAGAATTCACTCAGATAAGTCCCCAGACCATGTGATTGTGCATCGATCACAAATGGGAGAATTCTGTATAAAATACACGTCTTAGATAGAGTTGCCACCTTTTCTTCAAGCCAAACCCGAACACTTTTGCGGCACAGGGCACATTTTTTTCGTAGTATACACAATAGGATTATAAAAGACCTGGGGCACCTTTGGGTGCCTCAAGGAGAGTGGTAATGCAGCGCGCTGCGGCAAACAGTGGGTGTGGCCAAACTGCTCTTGCTGACATCATGGCTCCCTCTCAGTGATGCCTGACCTGCCCCCAGACAGCGGCCCGCATCTCCCGAATGGCAACAGATTTTTGTGTGACTACCTCAGTTACTTGGGGGAGCCACAGCCCAGTCTAAATAATGTGTCCGGGTTTCAGGCAGACCGAAACCCGGACACAAGATCCCAAACCCGAACTGTCCGGGTGATTCCTGGACAAGTGGCAACCCTAGTCTTAGATGCTGCTGAAAATTCCCCCTCCCCCAATGTATATGGACCCATCCATAATTTATATAATAATTGTATATAATACCGGTTCTGGTTTAAATGCTGGGGGGTGACTTTCTTTTCTCCACCTCGGCCCAGTCAATCTTCTTGAAAAATGGATTCCATCTGATGTCACGTACCAGGCGTGCCCGTTCATCCTGGTCTCCACATAAGAGATGTAAATAAGAAAGATATGATAAACACTGAGAAAACAACAACAATATGTGACCAATACAACTCCCCATTGTAATCTGTGATTCTGACAGTGACATATTTCAGCTTCCTTACTTTTGCCTATAAACCTGCCACTATGTCATGATTGGATTATTTCTGTCATGCTACTTCTTAACCACTTCCAGACCTGCGCACGACGACGTACGTCCTGTTTTAAAAGATTGATATCTCGGTAACGGCAGCAGCTGCTGCCACAACCGAGGTATCGATCTTTAGTGTGCGCGGTCTGGTACACGATAACGGCAGTCTCCGCCGCGACATCGCCGTTATCGGTGGCGGGAGAGGGCCCCCCCCCCTCCCGCCGCTCTCCCGCGCCCTCCGCCGCTTACCGGAGCCGTCGGTAGTGGCGGAGATCGGGACCGTTCGGCAGCTGAGCGGGGACGAGACTGAAGGAAAAATCTCCTTCACCCGTCCCCATAGCTCCGCTGGGCGGAAGTGACGTCAAAACGTCAGTCCCGCCCAGCCTCTTAAAGAGACATTTTTTTTTTTGTCATTTGAAAAAATTACAGTTTACATTTTTTTTTCTTGCATTTTAGTGTAATTATGAGAAGTGAGGTCTTTTTGACCCCAGATCTCATATATAAGAGGACCTGTCATGCTTTTTTCTATTACAAGGGATGTTTACATTTCTTATAATAGGAATAAAAGTGATATTTTTTTTTTTTCAGTGTAAAAAGTAATAAAATAAAAAGAAATAAGAAAACCAAAACATTTTTTTTTTAAAGCGCCCCGTCCCGACGAGCTCGCGCGCAGAAGCGAACGCATACGCGAGTAGCGCCCGCATATGAAAACGGTGTTCAAATCACACAAGTGAGGTATCGCCGAGATCGTTAGAGCGAGAGCAATAATTCTAGCCCTAGGCCTACTCTGTAGCTCAAAAAATGCAATCTCAAGAATTTATTAAACGTCGCCTATCGAGATTTTTAAGGGTAAACGTTTGACGCCATGCCACGAGCGGGCGCAATTTTTAAGCGTGACATGTTGGGTATCATTTTACTCGGCGTAACATTATCTTTCACAATATATTAAAAAAATGGGCCAAATTTATTGTTGTCTTATTTTTTAATTCAAAAAAGTGAATTTTTTCCAAAAAAAGTGCGCTTGTAAGACCGCTGCGCAAATACGGTGTGACAAAAAGTATTGCAATGACCGCTATTTTATTCTCTAGGGTGTTAGAAAAAAATATATATAATGTTTGGGGGTTTTAAGTAATTTTCTAGCAGAAAAAAAACAGTTTTAGTCATGCAAACACCGAATCTGAAAAACACCTAAGGTCTGGAAGTGGTTAAGCGGTTTTAAAGGAAAATTATTATTTTTTTGTTTAAAACACAATAGAGTTCACAATGAATTGTTATGAACAATGTAAAAAAATTATCATTCTACTAATTCTACAGCAATGTATAGTTGCGTGTTCTGAATGCCTAACATGGTCTATATAACCTGAAAAGAGTTTTGTGTGTAAAGAGAAGGCAAAGCTCTGCGTATATTTACCATAACTACCCTGTTTTCCTGAAAGTAAAACCTACCCTGAAAATAAGACCTAGCGTTATTTTCCAGGAGGGCTAAAATATAAGCCCTACCCTGAAAATAAGCCCTAGTTGAAAATGATTGCAAAATCCTATAATCCACTCTATTACAGTAGTATATATTGTACAATATGGTTGTTTCTGTAATATAAATCCAGGGAAGAGCGCTCCGGCGGGTCACAGAAACGCAGAGCGGCGCTAAAACGAACGTATTTGGCACAATTTTTTTTTTTTTAAAAACACACATTGTACATTATATAGTTACATAGTCAGGTTGAAAAAAGACACAAGTCAATCCAGTTCAACCAAAAAATAAATAAAAAATAATAGCAATGATAATATCATACAATCCCATATACCCAATTCTATACCCACAGTTGATCCAGATATACATATATACTACTGTGATAGAATGAACTATAGGATTTTGCATGCATTTTAACTCAGTTCACACTGGGGATTCCTGACAGGCAGGGGGGGAGAGGGGGACAGGGGAGAGAAGACAGCACTTTGCATGGTAAGACCTACCCTGAAAATAAGCCCTACTGTGTCTTTTGTTGCAAAAATCAATATAAGACCCAGGCTTATTTTCGGGGAAACACGGTAAGAGAGCATGGAGGTCAGAGTCCATATCTTTTGGATAATGGTGGGGATTTTCTTCCATGCATCCTTTCCTTCTTCCTGTATATCCTTATCCAATGGATTCTTGCCCAGCGCCATCTCATACACTATCAATCCCAAGGAGAAATAGTCCGCTGTGGTGGCCTGTAGACACATAAGAGGAGAACAAAGAAGGATGAGAAGAACATTCCTAGGACCAGGCAGAGGACACAGATGACTCCATGCTGACATATGTGATGTATGAAGCCTCCAGAAGTCCTAAAATTGTGCTTTAACCACTTAAAGCGGGAGTTCACCCAATTCGGTTTTTGTTTCTACTCTCCCCTTAGCTTCCTGCTTGTTTTGTCTAGGGGAATCGGCTATTGGTTTTAAAATATGAGCAGTACTTACCCGTTTTCGAGATGCATCTTCTTCCGTCGCTTCCGGGTATGGGTCTTCGGGAGCGGGCGTTCCTTCTTGATTGACAGTCTTCCGAGAGGCTTCCGACGGTCGCATCCATCGCGTCACTCGTAGCCGAAAGTCGGTGCGGCTCTATACTGTGCCTGCGCACCGACATTCGGCTTCTTTCGGAAAATCGTGACGCGATGGATGCGACCGTCGGAAGCCTCTCGGAAGACTGTCAATCAAGAAGGAACGCCCATTCCCGGAAGCGGCGGAGAGGATGCATCTCGTAAACGGGCAAGTACTGCACATATTTTAAAACCAATAGCCGATTCCCCTAGAGAAAACGAGCAGGAATCTAAGGCTAAAAAGTGCGCGCTATGGGTGAACCTCCGCTTTAAGGACAGAAGGTGTTTACAAGACTAAAACAGTTTTTTTTGCTTGAAAATTACTTAAAACCCACCAAACATTATATATATATATATATATATATATATATATATATATATATATATATATATATATATATATATATATATATATATATATATATATATATATATATATATATATATATATATAACACCCTAGAGAATAAAATGTCGGTCATCGCAATACTTTTTGTCACACCGTATTTGCGCAGCGGTCTTACAAGCGCACTTTTTTTTGGAAAAAATTCACTTTTTTGAATGAAAAAATAAGACAACAATAAATTTGGCCCAATTTTTTTATATATTGTGAAAGATAATGTTATGCCGAGTAAAATGATACCCAACATGTCACGCTTTAAAATTGCGCCCGCTCGTGGCATGGCGTCAAACTTTTACCCTTAAAAATCTCGATAGGCGACGTTTAAAAAATTCTACAGGTTGCATTTTTTGAGCTACAGAGGAGGTCTAGGGCTATAATTATTGCTCTCGCTCTAACGATCGCGGCGATACCTCACTTGTGTGGTTTGAATACCGTTTTCATATGCGGGCGCTACTCGCGTATGCGTTCGCTTCTGTGCGCGAGCTCGTCGGGACGGGGCGCTTTAAAATTTTTTTTTTTTTTTTCGTATTTATTTTTATTGATTTTATTATTTTTTACACTGAAATAATAAAAAAAAAATATCACTTTTATTCCTATTACAAGGAATGTAAACATCCCTTGTAATAGAAAAAAGCATGACAGGTCCTCTTAAATATGAGATCTGGGGTCAAAAAGACGTCACATCTCATATTTAGACTTAAAAGCAAAAAAAAAGGAAAATTTGTCATTTAAAAAAATGACAACAAAAAAATTGTCTCTTTAAGAGGCTGGGCGGGACTGACGTTTTGACGTCACTTCCGCCCAGCAGAGCTATGAGGACGGGTGGGGGCCATCTTGCCCTCACTCAAGTCCTCACACACGAGCTGGCAGCATCCGATCTCCTCCGCCGCTACCGACGGCTCCGGAAGAGCGGCGGGGGGGGCCCCTCTCCCGCCACCAATAGCGGCGAATCCGCCGCGGAGACCGCCGTTATCGTTTACACCACCGCCCACTGTAAAGATGGATACCTTGGTTGTGGCAGCAGCTGCTGCCGTTACTGAGATATCCATCTTTAAAAACAGGACATATATATACAGTGGGCGGGCGTTAAGTGGTTAAAGTGGAGGTTCTGTGGGAAAATGTTTTTTTTAAACACTAATCTGCTGCTTTTACTATAGTATTTATTTTACTCACATGTCCCGTTTTAGCAGCCGCCAGGATCCTCTTTTCCCATAAAAGAATATTTTATAAAATATAGTGATGGACATTGCCATCTTAATTGTGGGAACTCTGAAGCCCCCCGCTGTTCCTTCTTCTGGGATGTGGCGAATGCTGATCTCCCATCATTCACCACGTAATCCCGCGCATGCGCAGTGTCGACGGCGAGCCGCGCCGTCAACACTGCAGAGTTTCTATCACAACGGCCGGCGGCGTCCTGAAAAAGGACACGCCCCCGCTGTGATAATTATAATAGGGGGAAGATGTATCCGCCCTCCCTCATCATATGACACGCTTTGCGAGTCATGTGACCCGCTTCCCGCGTCACACGACAGCCTAGCTAGCGCGAGACTACGGCGCCTAGCTATTTGAGATGGCCCGCACGTCACTCACAGGAGAACATACACAGTCAGCTCCCAGAATGCAAAGAGCCGTCGGGGAATATAGCGACACGCCCACTCCCCGCTCGGCTGAAAACCAGGAAGTAGAGGAGATAAGAGGTAGGGAGCATTAAAAAAAAAAAATGCATCGGCAGTATCTGATCCAGCGAGTGGTATGATTAACACTATGTTCAGTGCATTAAAAATTCCTTTGGCAGGTACATCCCAGAGCAATCCTGTATCGAATCCTACACAGTTGGATTTTCGTCCGGCACGGGTACTCACCCAACCGGTGGCGGACGAGAAACAACTATCAAGTTGATAGATACTGCTCAAACCATCTCCAGGGGATTTCAAATAGTCAACCTATCCTCGGTTGAACTATCAACTGAACAAATTAATGTTTTGAATCTAGGTTTGACATTCTGTCCTGTGCAGAATACTGACAGTTTTGATTTAATTAAAGACTTACACTTATTTTCTCGTAGATTGATGCTAAAAGTCATGTTTGACAAGCCAAAACCATCAGTTACATCCACAAACTTCGAGAACCCCCTTTGGCAACAGATGACTTTAAAAGATATTAAAGCTCTGGAGGAACTGACGGAGCTCTGGGAGGAGGGAGGCATCGACGAGACCGACCTTTTGGAGGCGGATCTCCTTGATGTGGCCACCCCCCCAGATTCTCAGTCCAACTCTTCAGAAAGAACATCAGCCATGATTTCCAAACCCAGGGATTACAAACCGAAGTCAAGGATGTTCCCCACCTTGCAAGGTAACCCCAGCATATGGGCCTTTACCAATCAGGTAACAAAAGAAATAGGTAGGACAAATTGGTCCCATTTGCCCCACTCTAATTTATCGGAGATACAAAAATCTGCTCTTGTGACTTTACAGACCAATGACACAATTGTCATAAAACCATCTGACAAAGGTGGCAATATTGTCATTCAAGACAAATCAAGTTATGAATCGATGGTCTACAAGATTCTCAACAATAAAGAGTGGTACAAAAAGGTATCTGAGACTCATCTCAGAAACACTACCTTGCGCTATCAAAACCTGATAAATTTGGCTTATCATCAGGGCCTTATTGTAAAATCCACATGGGAATTCTTAAATGTGACGAATCCTCGGACACCGACGCTATATGCGTTGCCTAAGATTCACAAAAACTCCTTTGACCCTCCGGGTAGACCCATTGTTTCGGGCAATGGGTCCTTAACTGAAAAAGCTAGTCAATTAATTGACGAATATCTCCGACCTTGGGTGGAAAATCTGGCTTTGCATATACAGGACACGACAGATCTTTTAAAGACTCTGGATGGGATTAACATCCCTAAGAATTCCTGGTTGGTGGCTCTGGACGTAGAGGCCCTCTACAACTCCATCCCCCATTCCTTGGGGTTGAGAGTTGTGGAGGGCTTCATCTCAGAGAATTCTGAGGCTTCACCGGCGTACAATAAATTTATTTTGGAACTTTTGGATTTTACCCTTTCCAACAATATTTTTCTTTTTGACAGCTCCCACTACCTCCAAGTACAAGGTGTAGCAATGGGGACCAAGTGTGCCCCCTCCTATGCGAACTTGTACTTGGGGGGGTGGGAGCAGAACCTGTTACGCACAGATGATGTGCATTCATTTTTTGAGCACATTCCTCTCTGGCGGCGTTTCATAGACTATATTTTCTTTATTTGGACAGGCCCCAAAGACGATCTTGTATTATTTTTGAAAAGTCTAGAGAATAACAAATACAACCTTACATTCACCTCAGAGATGAATCAATTGTCTATAACCTTTCTAGACATTCAAATTTCAATTGACGATGCAGGAATGATTGAGACATCTCTATTCCGCAAACCCTCGTCAGGCAACTCACTTCTGCATGCATCTAGCTCACATCCGAAATCCCTTATCTCCAATATCCCTTATGGACAGTATTTGCGACTACGTCGCAATTGCAGCAAAGATTCCAACTTTGAACATGAGGCAAAGCTACTGCAAACTAGATTTCAAGAAAGAGGCTACAGTAAAAAGGGCCTAAAAAAAGCCTATTTAAGAGCAAAACAGAATAAACGAAGCTCTTTGCTTCATGATCAAAAAAACATCTAAAACTGACCCTGGCATACGGGTAATTACGCGCTTTTCTGGTCATCACCAAAAGGTGCGCTCTATTCTTCAAAAGTACTGGTGCCTTTTGCTCAGTGATGATGCTGTGTCTAAACATATACAGGATCGTCCACAGATCACCTTCAAGAAGTCAAGATCGCTGCGGGACCGTCTGGTCCGCAGCCATTATTCCGTTGGGAATACACGCCCTTGTGGACCTAGGGGATCTAGACCTTGTCACAAATGTCCGTTTTGTTGCTACATTCATGCTTCTACCACCGTTAAGCTACCAAATGGACGTTTGTTAAAACCTACCTTTTCTGTGACATGTCAGTCTATCGGTATAGTATACCTGATGCAATGTGAATGTGGAGCCTTTTACGTAGGAAAAACTAAGCGCCCATTTTTTCATAGAATAAGGGATCACATTTCCCTTATCTCAAAGAAAAAAATGGAAACTCCCATCAGCCGCCATTCAGGTATCCACCATCAATTTAACAGTCATAAAATGAAATTTTCGGCTCTGGAATATATCACCCCTGGTGAGAGAGGGGGTGATTACGACAAGATATTACTCCAGAGAGAGGCCAAGTGGATATACTCCTTGTCCGCTTTAACCTCTCCGGGGCTTAATGAAGCCTTAAGCTTCAAACCTTTTTTATAAGGTCTTTTTCATTTCATTTTATTTTCTACATTTACTTCCATTCTTTTCATTTGTTTTATTTATTTTACAGTATTCATTATGCATCTTTTCACATTTTATTCATTCATGTGTATTCATGTATTTTTACTTATTTACAGTTATTCGTCTGTGTATTATTTTTCATTTACTTACTTGATTCACCCCTTTTTCTCTCCTTTAGAAACCCTCATTAGGATTTTTTGATCTCATAATTTCTGTATATTATGTACAGGAACATTTTGTGTAATCACGCATGTATGCTTTTCAATTTTAAATATATGTATACAGTATCTGCCTATTCATGGATCTCATCAATACAGGGTGCCCTATTGGATTTATATACTTTCTTATATGAATATGTAAAACCAGTATTATCACAGCATATATAGATCATTATGGGTCTTTTTCTTTCAGTATTGTTTTGGCAATGTTTTTTTGCCGAAGGACAAGGACATCCAGGAGTGCCAGTATCTTGCTTCCGGGCCTGTATCCCTCTAGGACAGTGGTTCTCAACCTGGGGGTCGGGACCCCCTCGGGGGTCAAATGATGATTTGCCAGGGGTCACCGAATCCTGGGCTGTTCCTGAAGCCCGAACCACTCTCCCAGCCCTTTTGTGACCACCTGGTAGGGCTGTCCCTGGAGCCTGTGGCTGCAAACTCAGCCTCTTCGCAGCCGCCCATTCAGTTCATGACATGGCTGGGGGGCAGAGACTAGAGGTCAGCTGACTGGTGAGGAATGTGAAGTGGGAGAGGCTGGAGGAGTTGCCATTAAAAGTCCCCACTACAGTTCTCAGATAAGCAGATGACCTTGATCAAGAGCACCTAATTTGGCTGATCAGAACTCACCCCAGCATTGGGTTAGGGGCGCAAATTATTTGTCTTGCCTTGGGTGCTGACAACCCACGCTACCATTTTTTTTTTTTTTACTGTTAGGGGTCCCCACACCTTGAGATATTTTATCAAGGGGTCACGGCACTAGAAAGGTTGAGAACCACTGCTCTAGGAGAACCATATGGACACGTAGGGACCTGTAAGGGTTAATAGGGTTAATCAATCCCCTTCTTTATTTTTCCCTGCAGGTCCCTTTTCTTTTTCGACCTATTCTGTCAGTGCATGCCTTCCAGTCTTTGTTTTTTAGCGCTTCTTCTATCCAACGTGCTTTCTATTCCATTTGTTTCCCAGTAAATCTAGTACTGGCAATTTTTCCAGCATCCAAAATGGCGCGGATCGCGTCGAGGCCGCCCATCGAGTCCATTGCAATGTGGCCCCGCCTGTGCCGCCCCGCGATTCGCTACACCAGGAACAGCTGAGTGTATCAGCTGGGAGTTTGTTTGCACTGACGTCCTGGTCACGTGTCCGCATCTGCGGCGTTTTGATTTGTCAGTCACCGCCGAGGTGGCGAATTTAAAAGCCCAGCGCCGTGTTAGGGCGCTCTAGCTGTCAGACCAGACACACGCTTTGTGAGGAGTGGTTATATCCCTCTCAGCGATCCAGGAGGCTAGCATTCTTCCCCTTGGATCTTCTTTAACCACTTGGGATCCGCCTGCCGTCAATTGACGGCTACAGTGCGGATCCCAATCTCCAAAGTGCCGTCAATTGACGTCCGCCCCTTAGGGTGGTCCCCGCGCGCGCTCCAGAGCGCGCTGCGGGGAAAATCTGTGTTGGCCGTGTCCCTCGGACACAGCCAATTACAGATCGCCGCGAACGGCCAATCAGAGTGGCCGTTCGCGAGGCGATCTGTGCGGCCAATGAGAGAGGATCTCATATGTAAACATATGAGATCATCTCTCATTGCCGTTTTACACAGAGACAGCGGTGCTGTCTCTGGAGAGGAGACGGATCTGTGTCTCTTGTACATAGAGACACAGATCGGTCACCCCCCCAGTCACCCCCCCCTCCACCTACAGTTAGAACACTAAGCAGGGATACATTTAGCCCCTTCCTCACCCCCTAGTGTTAACCCCTTCAATGCCAGTCACATTTATACTGTAATTAGTGCATATTTATAGCACTGATCGCAGTATAAATGTGAATGGCGCCAAAAATGTGTCCGATGTGTCCACCATAACGTCGCAGTCCCATTAAAAATCGCAGATCGCCGCCATTTCTAGTAAAAAAAAATAATTAAAAAAAAATAATTCTGTCCCCTATTTTGTAAGCGCTTTAACTTTTGCGCAAACCAGTCGCTTATTGCGATTTTTTTTTTTTTTTTTACCAAAAATATGTAGAAGAATACGTATCAGCCTAAACTGAGAAAAAAAAATGTTTTTTTTTTTTTTTAAATTGGGATATTTATTATAGCAAGAAGTAAAAAATATAGTATTTTTTTCAAAATTGTCTCACTTTTTTGTTTATAGCGCAAAAAATAAAAACCGCACAGGCGATCAAATACCACCAAAAGAAAGCTCTACTTGTGGGGAAAAAAGGACGTCAATTTTGTTTGGGAGCCACGTCGCACGACCGCGCAATTGTTAGTTAAAGCGATGCAGTGCTGAAATTTCACCTGGGCAGGAGGGGGGTATATGTGCCCAGTAAGCAAGTGGTTAATCAGGTATCTATCCACAAGTCGGTTTGGCTTGCTTTATGATTCTTTTGCTATCATGATTTTTTTGATGTATGATTCTTTTGGCATACATTTATTCTTTTATACATTATCCAATATACATATATATTCCTTTCTTTATACAGTTATTGTCCATTGTGACGAATACCAGATCAACTGGCAGTGATAATGCCCTCTCTTAATCTAATTCACAGCTGTGGAATATATTGGATTGGTTCTATCTAAATAAGCCTCTTTGTCTAAACCAGACAGGTACTCTTATATAACCATTTTCTTTCGGATTATACCTTTTCGTTGTATTAATTTAGAGAGATATTTGGACACACGTGTATACATATGTGTCATCTATTTTTCAGATATTTACCTTTTAAGGGCTTAATATTCTGCTGTGGTTCTCTCGAGGTGTCTTCGGGTTCTGTGTGAAGCATTAGCTATTCCTGCGTGATCTATTGTTCTTTCATGCTGATTTTTATTTTTATCTTGGTAAGTCCTTTTTTGGAAATTTATCATAGTGCCCCTGTCTATTTATGATTGAGACACCCCTGAGCATGCATTTTCTGTTAAAATCTATGTAATTTGACCAACTGCTTTTTCCCTGTTCATATTATTAATTATAACTTATGTATTTACCAGTATGTTTTGACATGTAAAATTTCTTTACAGTCATTTAATTATATGCTTTTCTTGTTTTCTGTTATCTAGCATTGTCTGTCTAAAGCTCCTGAGGAAACTCAAAGAGTGAAACATGTAGAGCTGACCAAAACAATGTCTCGTCTTGATTTCACAAGATGTATATAATCAAGAATTATTTAATATATTTATGTCATATAATTGTTTGTAATAAATTGTTTTCTATTTTTATAAAAAATGTTGGATTGTGTGAATCTCTATCTGCACCATTTCAATAGCCACTGGGTCCTTGTGGTACCCTATTTTTGCCCTTTTTTCTTTTCATAATACCTACAGAGAGTAATGGAAATATGGAGTTCAAAGTGAGCCAGGCAATTACCTGTAGGGATTGGTATTTAGGGTGTTAAAACAGGCAGGACATGTAATATCAACTCACGGCCTGTCAAATGCCTCTGAAAAGTGACCTGAGCATGGATGACTTTTCAGAGGAGTGGCAGTGCCTGCTGCAAGTGAATACAAGCCTTTGGGCTCACACTGGTGTGCTGGCGGGTTTTCTTAGCCGCAGTCCCTCAGACTTTTAGGTTGCACATTTTTATTGCATGTTCTGAAAGTGCACCAAAGATGCAGCATGCGGGACATTCTGTGCACTTTCAGAACATGCAGTAGGGGAAACATGCAAGAAGACTGCCAGTTCACCAGCATGAGCCCACTTCACAACACCTAGGAGGGCATGGTAGTGACACAGGCTGCTAGAAAAAAAAGAGGGGGAGGGAGGAGAAGTCCACTTACTTGGCCAGTCCCAGCCTCCAGGAGACTCACTAGATTTGAGCAGAGCCGACTGCTTAGATTGAACTTTCCCGCCCACACATCCTCTTCTCGTACATCACAGGCTGCCCGGAGTGTGGGCGGGGAAACAGAGCAGGTCCAGCTTCTGACAGCCATTCGTGTGGAGGAGAGAGGGGCTGGGCGGGGCTGTGCTCTGTAACACAGCCATTCGTGTGGAGGAGGGAGGGAGGGGCTGGGCTCTGTAACACAGCCATTCGTGTGGAGGAGGGAGGGAGGGGCTGGGCTCTGTAACACAGCCATTCGTGTGGAGGAGGGAGGGAGGGGCTGGGCTCTGTAACACAGCCATTCGTGTGGAGGAGGGAGGGGCTGTGCTCTGTAACACAGCCATTCGTGTGGAGGAGGGAGGGGCTGTGCTCTGTAACACAGCCATTCGTGTGGAGGAGGGAGGGGCTGGGCTCTGTAACACAGCCATTCGTGTGGAGGAGGGAGGGGCTGTGCTCTGTAACACAGCCATTCGTGTGGAGGAGGGAGGGGCTGTGCTCTGTAACACAGCCATTCGTGTGGAGGAGGGCGGGGCTGTGCTCTGTAACACAGCCATTTGTGTGGAGGAGGGCGGGGCTGTGCTCTGTAACACAGCCATTTGTGTGGAGGAGGGAGGGGCGGTGCTCTGTAACACAGCCATTCGTGTGGGGGAGGGCGGGGCTGTGCTCTGTAACACAGCCATTCGTGTGGGGGAGGGCGGGGCTGTGCTCTGTAACACAGCCATTCGTGTGGGGGAGGGCGGGGCTGTGCTTTGTAACACAGACGCTCAACCCCGTGGAGAAAACATCGCTGGCTCACTGGATGGAGCTTCCGCACTTGGCCAACTGCGCATGTGCGGTTCTGAGCTTGTGATACAGCGGCCGTTTCACAGCCTATCAGAGCAGCCCATGGGGGCAAAAGCATGCCTGCCCCCTGCCCCAGCCCGCCCCAGCTCAATAGGAACTATGTTGGTGAAGAAAGAGTCTATATCCGTCTGATTATGGCATAGGTCTGCTACACATGAAATGCTTCAGTCACCACCGTGATACCACAGCACACTTCACTCTTCTGTGAGAGCCCACCACCACTAAAATCAAGCAGCTTACCAGATGAACTGAAATAAACAGCATTCGGCTATAACCCAGCCGCGGCCTTTGGGGAGAGATCCCACTCCCTGGATCAGAATCTGCACCCGCAGACGTGACAGCACACCACCGCACGATCATACACAAAAATAGCAAGACATAGTGTAATTCCGCCAGGATATTTATTAAAAAAGCAAAAATAAGAGAAGTACTCACATTTTTAAAGTTAAAATCAAGCGTTAAAATTTGTTTGTTGCCGGCCGGCCGGCGAACACATAGAGCGGAGCCCTTCCTCCTGAACGCGATGACGTCACCGCACGTCCTCCCACAAGCTTTAAAATGCTTGTCTCAAAATGCTGCTGTGTCTTGCTCATTTATCTCCAGGTTGTCAGGTATTTCTCCAATGTCATCTATGGCCCAACCCACATTACATAGAAACCACAGAACAGTACACAGCTGCTAGAAGTGATTCAGAATAGACAGTTTAACAAGCTAACCCGTCACACAGTTCAGTGTGTCATTTATTTTCCCTTCCAGTCTACATTCTGTAACCCTGACATGAAGCTCATATCAGGATTACTATAAAAAAAAAAAGTCATTCTGAAAATGCTAAAATAATGTATGTTATGGCGGGGGGGGGGGGGGGGGGGGGGGGGGTTACAGCCTTTGTTTTGTTTTTTCCATGGGAAGTTTTATTAAGTTGACAGGCCACTAAGTTGCACCTGCTTCCAAATCCAGGTTGGTATGTATACTGCCCATAAGGACTGGTTGGGCAGTTGTAATAATAGACATGAAATGACATGTGTTGGTAATTAACACTACGACAAAAGTAGCATTCAACTAAAGTGTATCCAAACTTGAGAAAAAATGTATTCTACCCTGTTTCCCCGAAAATAAAACCTAGCGTAATTTTACAGGAGCACTGCAATATAAGCCCTATCCCGAAAATAAGCCCTAGTTTAAAATCCTATAACCCACTCTATTACATTAGTACACAATGTACAATGTGTGTGTTTCTGTAACACAAATGCAGGGAAGAAAGCTCCGGCAGGTCACAAAAGCGCAGAGTGGTGCTATAATGAAGGTATTTGGCACAATTGTATTACAGAAATACATACATTGTACATTATATACTACAGTAATAGAGTGGATTACAAGATTTTACAAGCATTTTAACTAAGTTCACACTGGGGATTCCTAACAGGCAGGTCGAGAGAGGGGAAGAGAAGACAGCACATTACATGGTAAGACCTACCCCAAAAATAAGCCCTACTGTGTCTTTTGTTGCCAAAATTAATATAAGACCCGGGCTTATTTTCGGGGAAACACGGTATTGAAGATTACTAGTTCTTAGATGTGGGGTTTACATTAATTGTCAGGCTTTTTTCCCCCTTTATCTTTACCTGGTGATTTTGCCAGTAACACACTCCTTATCGTGGTAAGTAATGGCGAACCTTGGCACCCCAGATGCTTTGGAACTACATTTCCCATGATGCTTAAATACACTGCAGAGTGCCTGAGCATCTTGGGAAATGTAGTTCCAAAAACACGGGGGTGCCAAGGTTCGCCATCACTGTCCTTGAGTGACAATGTTACCTCACTATATCGGTATCTAAAGAGGAGCAGTGTCTTTAACCGATTAACGCCCGCCGCACGCCTATTTACATCCGCAGAATGGGCGTATATATACGTCCCCGCCTTCGAGGGCGGATTCCCTCGGGGAGCGATCCGGGACGACTGCGCGGCTATTCGTTTCTAGCCGCTCCGCCGCAATCGCTCCCCGAGGCTGAATAACGGGGAGAGCCGTATGTAAACACGGCTTTCCCGTGCTTCACTGTGGCAGCGCATCGATCGGGTGATCCCCTTTATAAAGGAGACTCGATCGATGACGTCAGTCCTACAGCCACACCCCCCTACAGTTGTAAACACACACTAGGTGAACCCTAACTCCTACAGCGCCCCCTGTGGTTAACTCCCAAACTGCAATTGTCATTTTCACAATAAACAATGCAATTTAAATGCATTTTTTGCTGTGAAAATGACAATGGTCCCAAAAATGTGTCAAAATTGTCCGCCATAATGTCGCAGTCACGAAAAAAAATCGCTGATCGCCGCCAATAGTAGTAAAAAAAAAATAATTAATAAAAATGCAATAAAACTATCCCCTATTTTGTAAACGCTATAAATTTTGCGCAAACCAATCGATAAACGCTTATTGCAATTTTTTAACCAAAAATAGGTAGAAGAATATGTATCGGCCTAAACTGAGGGAAAAAAAAATTATATATGTTTTTGGGGGATATTTATTATAGCAAAAAGTAAAAAATATTGCATGTTTTTCAAAATTGTCGCTCTATTTTTGTTTATAGCGCAAAAAATAAAAACCGCAGAGGTGATCAAATACCACCAAAAGAAAGCTCTATTTGTGGGGAAAAAAGGACGCCAATTTTGTTTCTCTTACCCCTTCCATTAAGGCACCATAATTCAGATCGTATAGAAGTTTTGGGTCAGGCGTTATATGCGTCCCTAGATAGAATAGTGATTTTTTATTCCATACAAAGCAATATGCTTCTTGTAGAGTGTTCGCCATACTTAAAGGATCACTAAAGGAAAAAAATGTTTTGCTGAAATGACTGTTTACAGGGTATAGAGACATAATAGTTAACTGATTCCTTTTAAAAACAATTAAAAATAGATAAAAATCAATCATATAATGTGCCTCTAAAGGCTCGTACACACGGTCGGACATCCAACAAAATTTCCCTTGGATTTTTGACTTAATTGATTTGTCCGATCACACCCATAGCATACACACACTCGGACTTTTTCCTCAACCAATACGAACGTAGTGACGTTTTAACGTACGGCCACGCGATTCAAAGAGGAAGTTCAAATTTCGTACGTCCCGCGTTGCGTTCCATCAGCTACTATATAGTTAGTTTACGTTTCGTGTGAGTGCTTTCCCGATTTCCATTTTCGTGCCTTTTTGCTCGTTACTTTGCGTGCGTTCGCTCGATAACGAGATGTTGCGGAATCCAGCGAGAGAACGGGCTGTTTATGGTCTTGGAGTTCTGGCTATTGCTCAAGCCCAGACCAGGACCAGGAAGAGGACGACTGTTTGGACCAAAAATTGGTTGCTTCATCGGGACCAATTTTCACATATGGCATTGCTGAGGGAGCTGCAAGAAAATAATCCGAATGATTTTCGGAACTATCTTCGGATGTCAGATGCCTGCTTCCAGCGTCTTCTAAACTTGCTGTCCCCATATATTAGCAAGAAGGACACCTGTATGAGGCCTGCCATTCCTGCAGAGCAACGGCTCATAGCCACTTTGCGATATTTGGCAACAGGGAGAAATCTACAGGACATAAAGTTTACTACTGGGATCTCTCCCCAGGCTCTGGGACACATAATTCCGGACACTTGCTGTGCCATTATTCAAGTCCTGCAGAAGGACTATATTCGGGTAAGTTTTTTTCTTTGTTTTCACATTTGATACACTTCATGATTTCTCCAAAATATTTTATTAGTACTTTGTCTTATTTGTATATATTATGTTATTGTCTACCCTCTGGTGTGACAGTCACAAAAACCCAAGTCGGTTGCAACCTGATCCTTCCTTGGTTCACCATATTGGTCCCATGGAAAAGGAGAGAGTTCTTACCACTTGCCAAGCTTTAAGCATTTAACATTATCTACACAAAATGTATTTAATCTGCCACCAGAGGGAGTCAGGAAGCATATTATTTGCTCTGCTTCTTAATTGTTATTCCACAAATGTTTGGATATATTTTAGTGTTCTCTTGCCCCTATAATGTATGTTTTCAAAATGCTGATAATATTTTGTGCTCAAGTCTTAACTAATTTTTCTTTGCTTCACTCCACAGTTTCCTTCAAACCCTGAGGAATGGCAGGATGTTGCAGCCCAGTTTGCCAATCAGTGTAATTTTCCCAACTGTGGGGGTGCCATTGATGGCAAACATGTCCGAATTGTTCCTCCACCGGCCTCAGGCTCTTTTTTTTATAATTATAAGGGCTTTAACAGCATAGTTCTGCTTGCTATTGTTTCAGCAAATTATGAGTTTTTATATGTTGATGTCGGTATGAATGGTCGTCATTCTGATGGAGGTGTCATGGCTCATACCGAATTCTATCAGCGTCTTACGTCTGGCACCTTACATTTGCCACCTGCGCAGGACAACGTGGAGGGCCTCAACTTTGTATTTGTGGCAGATGAGGCGTTTGCTCTTGGGGAACATCTTTTGAAGCCCTTTCCAATGAGGAACCTCACTCGTGAGCAACGGATATATAACTACAGACTATCTCGTGCCAGAAGGGTGGCTGAAAACGCCTTTGGCATTTTGTCATGTCGTTTTAGGCTTTTTCTGACTGCCATTCACTTGGCGGAATACAAAATAAATCATGTGGTGTTGTGCTGCTGCATCCTCCATAATTTTCTACGGAGGAATGCTGCCAACTACATAGGTTCCGGGCATACTGATGACCCCTCAGGTGGACGTCCAGCTGAAGATGCAGTGATGCCAGCCCTGCAACAAACTCGACCTGCTGTCTCCTCCCAGAATGCCCGTCTGGTGCGGGAGCAATATATGGACTATTTTGTGGGTAGAGGGGCAGTGCCTTGGCAGCAAGATGTCCTTTAGTTTTTTGTGAACCTTTATGATGTTCCTTTTGAAAACCTTAAATTCGTTTCCAAGATGCTGTTATGTGTGTTTATTACTATTATTTTACTGATTAATGAAATGTTGCTGTGATTACCATTAAATATTTTGAAACAACCAAATGTTTAATTAGCCTTTCTAAAGTTACAAACAGCTATGTGTATTATTATTATGCCTTTTGTTTCTGCTACACACCTTTTCCATATGCAAATATACTGGTAGTAGTGATCAGATAAATAATAATCCACAAAATGTTTCAAAAAATATATTTGTTCAATCCTGCACAATCCAATGTCACTTTTTGGCAGTTTACAAAATCAAAAAACATTGGTAGTTCAGGAATAACACAATTGTGTATTTTTTGGGTTAAATGCTAAACATGCATCTTTTCAAACTCAGCCCTAGACATTGAAAACTTTTTTACATCAAAATTTTTCCTTTTTCAGCTTTCTTCACGCAACAAATAAAAAATTACCAATGTAAATGTCTGTCCAGATGCACTTTTGTTCATTCTGTGTTCCATTTTTGGGTGTGGCAAAAATGCATGCACAGTGGTCTCCATGCGCCCCGTGGGTTGTGGTTGGCTGTAGCTCACAACATGTAGTTAGCCTTATCACCGGAAACGGACTACCATGTTGTGAGCTAGAGCCGACCGGAACCATAATGGAGTGCATGTCAAACCCTGTGCCTGCATCTTTGTCGCATACAAAAATGCACACCAAAATGAATGGAACTGCGTCTGATGTGAACTGACCCTTAGCACAGTCTTTAGCAACTCTCCTTCTCCTGGTGCAATCCCAGGGTCAGAATGACAAGTTGTTCCACTTTTGGCCTCGATACATTGGGCATTTCTATATGTGCATTTTTCTCTGATTTTAAGGTCAAGCCCTTAAAATATTACAAAATGACATTTGTAGGCACCAGGAGAAGAAGAGTGGATAAACACTCAGCTGAGACCCTGAAATCACACATAAAGATAGTCATTTTGTGGTAATGACCAACCATTAAAACTTTTTTTTTGGAGAAAAAAGTCAGATTTTCCAAAATGTGCGTAGTGCAAATAGAATTAGTGCAAATTCTTGGAATTATCACAAACTGAGCATGTGCAAACAAGGCTAATTACAAATATTTCCATGATAAAACCTTGAACACGAGGGAACATTTGTAATTATAAAACAACGATAGAAAAAAACTAAAATTTTGCTAACAGGTCGTAATAATCCCGGATTCGTCTCTGAACACCAGTGGCAGCCTCCTTGAGATTTTCCAGCTCTGTCATTGCCTGCAGCATATCAGCACTGATCCGACCAATAGTGCATCCTGGTAGTTGGTGGCCTTGGAAAAAGACAAAAATGTATTATGTGTTTGATGGTGAAGTGACTGAGGCAATCCCAAAATAAATAAAAATTTTACAATGGGGTCTATTTTCTTGAAATACTTACCTAAACCTAGACACTCAATTAGTCCTAACAACCTTTTTCATCTTCATAATACACCTACACTACTAGTGAATGTACACACTACAGATAATACTCTGTAAATCTTGGGCCAGGTGCATATCCATGTGTCTTCAAATGCATCTACCTAAACACCACTGCCACCTCTCCCTTCTACATGCTCAAATGTTGAATACACTAAATAATTTGCTATTGTGGTGTAGGCGTGTGTGGTGTGGACCTAGAAAAAAAAACAGGTGTTGATTTTGCAAGGCACATGTTCCAAAAACTTACTGGGGCAAACAACAACCTCCGAAGGCTCATCTTGCATTTCTTGCACTCCTTCACCCTCAGCATATCTGGTGTCTGGGGATGTGCTGTCGACTGGTGGCTCTTTGCTGGGTCCGGCACTATCCTCCAAATCCTGCAAAGGTTGGTGTTGAGCACACTCACAATCCTCTAAAATGAAAGAATAAATCATCTATGAATCCTCGCCAAAATTACATTATATTAACATAATCACGTGCTGCTTTTAAAGTCCACCAACCTTGCCCTGGTGAACCAGTTTGCTCCACACTAGTGCACTACACTATGCATTATTAAAATAAACGCAATGCTAGGGAACAGGAGTATGATGTCATATAAAATGTATGAAGACATGTCTATATCTAGGCCACATTAAACAACTCAGGCAGATGGCACCCATCACTCTTGTTTGCTATGGCAATATGGTTTATATGATGTGAAATCTAGCAGGCGTGACTCTGTGTGACTCTGATCCCCAGGGCCTCTCCTCTACCCATCTCTACCCTGTAAATGCGTCATTAATGGTCAGTGATGAGCCACGCATCTAACATAAAGTGTAATGTACCCCTTAAGTTCAGTCCTGACACCATGGCGTTTGTCCTATCTCTAAACACCCCTGTCACTGGCAAAAGCACATAAGCATTTTTATTAACTTACGTTTTGGGGCAGATTTTGGGCCTGTTGTCTCCCCTGTTCTCTCCCCTGTTGGAGCCCGGCCAAGGGAAGCCTCCCTTTGTCCCCTGTGGTGTCTTTCTCTGTGCCTTTGTCCTGTTGAAAAAATTAGAATACAGTATATTAAGGATTTGCCAAAAGTAGCCAAGACATAATAAAAACTTTACAATTATAATGAACTGCTTTTAAACTTCCATTAACTTCTTCTGTAGGCCCCACCAGAAAAATAACTCATTAAATTTCATCCATCTATAATGTACAGACAAATAATTCTATAATTACATGTACTTACTTCTTTTGATAATGGTGCGGTGAATGGCTTCTAAATTTTCTTGCTCTCTGTGCTTCAAATCTGACCGTCGTTTGCGGATTTGGTCTTTCGTTCATTGGATACCATAATCTCCTTCCAATACCGCGAGGACCTTCTCCAGAACCCAGTCTTTATGGCTGTTGGGCCTATCATAATTTTCGAGTTTACAATCGTAATCGTACTTCTCAAAGATGCGAACCATCTCCACCATCTCCCCCTTGCTCATGGGGGTGGCCTTGTGTTTTCTATAAACGCCTCCACTGCGGGGCCTATTCGTTTTCGTGGGTTCCGCCATCACATTCTCCCTCACACATCCCAGAATGTCGCATGAAGAAAAAGGATTGTGGTCCCGCCCCAGCGTCATGACGCACGTAGAGCGAAGCTTCACGCATGCGTAGGCTATATAAATCAAGAACGAGCGCTCGATGTCACGGACGCATGCACGAACCTAACGGAACGACTCTACGTGCAGCCGAAGGTCTACGCGGAACAAAGGTAGGTGAATACATTGGGACACTAGTGGTTACTGCATGATTTAGCTTAGAGCAAACAGAGATTGTATAAGCAGGTTAGGAAGTTACAGCAAGCACTTATTGGTCGTATTGTATCCTTTATTGCAGATATCTCATCCAAAAAATGCCGAAAGCAAAGGGTGGAAAGCTTAATTCCAAAGCATTCATCACTGCTTTTATTGATCTCTATAGATCACACACATGTCTGTGGCAGGTCACCAATAAAGACTACTCCAATAAAAATAAAAGGCAGGCAGCAATTGATGAACTGGTGGCAGAAGCAAAGACTGTGTACCCCAGGGCCAACGAGACCCAAATAAAAGCAAAAATTGGGGGCCTGAGGAGCACTTTTAAGAGGGAGCTCAAGAAGATTGAGTGTTCAAAAAGATCGGGAGCGGCAGCAGATGATGTTTATGTGCCCAAGCTATGGTACTTCAGCAGCCTGATGTTTTTAAAGGACCAAACAGAGCCAAGAAAACATCTGTCCACACTTGCATCCGCATCAGCAGAGGCCACAGATACTGAGGCTGAACCAACTCAGGATGAGGAGGAGGAGGAGGAGGAGGAGGAGCTCAGCTTGACATAGGTATAGTATTCCTGAAAATATGTGCATTCAGATATACTATGATCAGTGGCGTTGCTAGGGGGGTGACATGACCAGAGGTGTAGGGTGCTGTGTAATGTAAAGAGGTCCAGAGGTGTAGGGTGCTGTGTTATGTAAAGGGGTCCAGACGTGCAGTTGTGGAGAGGGGTACACAGTAGTAAAAAAATGATATTGAAGGATGCAGAGGTATGCAGGGGGCACAGTGGGGTGTTTTTACATTTTAACGTGTGGGGGGGGGGGGTGCCAGATATTGGATCTGACCCGTGTGCCAAATGCTCTAGGTACGCCCCTGACTATGATGTTAATGTGTTGTTATGATGGCAAGAAAAAAAAATGATGCTCCTTTTTCAGACACAGGACGTTGCCAGCCAAGAAGAGGCTGGGCCCAGCAGACAGTCCACACAATGTAGAATCCCTACACTGAACCCTCCTAGGAAAAGGGCCAAGAAGAGGCAACATCTGGATGATGCCACGGCTGAATTTATAAGTAGGGCCACATCGGTCATCACCACAGCACCCGATAGTGCAGAAGGGTTTGGCTGTTTTATAGCAAACAAACTACGGGAAATTGATGCCGATCAAAGGGAGCTATGTGAGGGGATCATGGTCCAGCTCCTTAGCAAGGCCAGGAAACGGGAGCTAAACCCTAATTCCCATGTCTGTGATATAGATCACACACCTCCAGCCAATGTACAACAGGCCTACCAACAACAGACAGCCTACCAACCCCAGACAAGCTTCCAAGCACACCCAGCCTACCCACACCAGCCAACCTACCCACACCAGCCAACCTACCCACCCCAGCCAACCTACCCACCCCAGCAAGCCGAGCCACACCAGCCAACCTACCCACCCCAGCAAGCCCACCCACCCCAGCAAGCCGAGCCACACCAGCCAACCTACCCACCCCAGCCAACCTACCCACCCCAGCCAGCCCACCCACCCCAGCAAGCCGAGCCACACCAGCCAACCTACCCACCCCAGCCAGCCCACCCACCCCAGCAAGCCCACCCACCCCAGCAAGCCCACCCACCCCAGCAGCATGGGGGTCAGTGGCCAACTCAGAGCCCCGATTTTAGGGGATACTAATTTATATTGAAATATCTATGATTTTGAACATATTTTTGCTATTATTTGTAGTTGAGTATGTATTTTTTTGTTCGGCTTAACAAAAAATGCTCGAATTATGGCATAAAATCTTTATTTTTAATATATTATTGTTTTTTGTATTGTGGTGGGAGTGTTAAAAATTATAACGCTTCAGCTGATGAGGTGTGAAGTGTGGAGAGTGTTGGCCAGTTTGGTATGCAGAAATATCAGCCTGTTGAAGTACCACAGCCTGGGCACAAATATGTCTGCTGCTGCTGCTCCCCATCTTTTGGAGACCACAATCTTCTTGGGCTCCTTATATTTTAGTTAATGCTCAGGTCCCCAAGTTTGGAGATTCTAACCTAATTTATGT
Organism: Rana temporaria; assembly: GCF_905171775.1. Classification (NCBI taxonomy): domain Eukaryota; kingdom Metazoa; phylum Chordata; class Amphibia; order Anura; family Ranidae; genus Rana; species Rana temporaria. Next base: position 678,436,938 of record NC_053489.1, on the reverse strand, counting down.
ATGCCCTGGGGTACAGAGGCTTTGCCAAGTCAACCAGTTCTTCAATTGCTGCCTTCCTGTTGTTTTGTATTTGGATCTGTTATTATTTTTCCCATTTTTTGCAAAATAAAATGATGATGCTAAAAACTTGTGGATTATGTGTGGAAAGTCAAATGTAAGTTTGTGAGTAGGCAGGCCCTTTGCTAAAATTGAAGGGACACAAATAGAGTAGTTATTACTTTGCCCAGCATAAAGAATTGGGGATATTTTTTGGTTTGGAATTTCAAATAAATAAGAAAAAAAAGGCTGGATTCATATCCAGAAAATACACTAATCCAAAGTAAATACATTTGTTTTTAATCCGTCCGTATCACCAGTTGAGCAGATGTACATATTAGGACATTCTAAAGAAAATAAGAATATGCGCTGCTATTTGAGATTTCGAAACTTGCCGCGTGACGAATGAGCATTTTCGAATACGAACGCTAGTTTTACTAGACAGCTGGCTTCCGGGTGCTCTTTATTTCGGGGCATGCGCATTTAGCTTTTTTTGAAAAGTCCGATGGTTTTCTGTACACACGGTCGCACTTTGCACAATCGGACTTTTCAGAACAGAAAGTTGGTCCGTTCACAGACCCAACTTTTTGTCCGATTGAAGCCAAAAAAGTTGGTCCGATGGAACGTACACACGGTCGGAGAAATTTGAAAAGTGCCGGATTTTGAAGTTTGTTGGCCGAAAATCCGACCGTGTGTACGGGGCTTAAGATGCAAAAATGAAACTGAAAGTAGTTTAGTCTTTGCGTGTTATTTTATGCCTCTGTGCTGGACAGTGCCATAGAGAGTCATGGCTAGGAAAACGAAACTAAACTCTCCCATGACTTTTTTCATTCGGAGCCAGACTGTCCAGAACAGAGCAGTTTTACAGCAACATCAGAGCAAAAACGAGCAATGAGGACATGACACCAGGACTGCAGTAAGGTAAAGGAAGCTATTTAGCTAAAACAAAAAAAAATCCTTTTAGTGACCCTTTAAAGATACATGGCTAGGAAATATGGACTTTTCCAAATTAATTTTAAAATTGGATAGGGCCCCAAACCTAGATACTTCTTCCATCAGAGCAGGTAATGAAGTCTGTGGTGTGGATAGATAGAACAACAGGTCATCGACATATGCCGAGACCTTATGTTCATCCGGCCCAATACACGTTCCCCGAACTCCGTTATTTTTTCTTATTTTGCAGAGAAAGGGTTCCAATATCATCGCAAATAGTAAGGGAGACAAGGCACACCCTTGTCTCGTACCATTGTATATTTGGAAATAGTCTGACAAGGTGCCGTTCACCTTTACTCTTGCTCTCGGGGACGCGTACAACGCCAATACCCAACCCATCACACGATCTCCCACTCTCATCCACCTCAGGACCTCAGTCATAAACATCCAGTTAACTCTGTCGAAAGCTTTTTCGGCATCCATAGATAATATTATTCTGGGGGCTCTGTCCGGGCCGTATTGCATCCAATGGAGGACATTTAATGCTCTTATGGTGTTGTCTCTCGCTTCACGGCCCTTCATAAAGCCTGTTTGATCAGGGTGAACTAGCTTCACTAAATGATCCTGTAGTCTAAGTGCCAACATTTTTGAGAATAACTTCGTATCAGAATTTAACAGGGAGATTGGTCTATAATTGGCGCAATGTTTGGGGTCTTTTTCTGGGAGGACTGTAATGTGCGCCAATAGTGCTTCTGGAGGGAGTGGATTCAGAATGTTAATCGATTTGAAGTTATCACATAATGGGGCGCCCAGGTTTTCAGAATTTTTTTATAATATACATTTGTAAAGCCATCTGGCCCTGGGCTTTTTCCTATTGTTAAATTTGCTATTACTCCATTCACTTCTTCCACTGTGATCGGCCTGTTTATCATCTCCGTAGCTTCAAGTGGCAGCGAAGGTAACCCCGAAATATATTCCCTAATCTCCTCCACTCGGTGTTCATTAGTGGTGCTTGCCGATTCCTGTTGAATATTGTATACATTCTCATTGAATTTATGAAATTCTGCCGCAATTGCCTGTGTTTCTACTATTTTTTTATTTTGTATAGTTAAAAAACAACAAGATTCCAGACATGTTCATAATTTAAGTTGTCTAGCTAAAAGGCGACCACATTTATTTCCCTGTTCATAGAACCGGTGTGCGTAGTATCTATATTTATTTCTGTTTTTCTGGTCTAGACATTGTGTCAGTTTACTTTGCGCCTCTTCCAACCTCTTAGCGTCTGCTGGGTCCATGGAGGATTTATGTTTTATCTCTATCTTATTTATTTCTTCCAGCAGATCTATTATTTCTTTTTGTTTTTCTTTTTTTTTTCTTGATCCCCAAGCTATCTATTCCCCCCCTGATCACTGACTTATGGGCCTCCCAAATAGCCTGTTCAGAAGTTTCCCCAGACACGTTCCTTTCAAAATATGTTTTAATTTTAATGGTTAAATCTTCCACAACGCGGCTGTCATCTAGCAGTGTCTCATTTAACCGCCAAGCTTGTTCCAAGTGGCCCAATGATACTGGATGTGAGGTCATTATGACAGGTGCATGATCTGAAATCGTTATTGGTTCTATCGTACAAGATCTAATCCTTTCTAGGTAGAACTGGTACACGAAGAAGTGATCTAGACGAGAGAGTACATATTGTGTATTTTTGAATAATAGCTATAGTCTTTTATCCCCTCATGCGTTACTCGCCATCCATCTACCAAGTGGGCAGTCCGTAAAAGCTGTTTTATGTGTTTTAGAGCCTTGAATGATATGGGTGTCTTGTCTGTTGATGTGTCTATACTTGGATTTATTACTAAATTAATGTCACCCCCCAGAATCAAAAATCCTTCTCTATACTTCTCTAGTGATTTCAGAGTTTTTATCAGAAAGTTGGCCGTTCCTGTGTTTGGCGCATACACTGAGGCAAATGTATAGCAATAGCCGTTCAGTTTCGCTTTTAGGAAAAGGTACCTACCCTCGGGATCTATTTGTGAAGATGTCACGATAACTGGGCATGTCTTTTTAAATGCTATTCACACTCCCCTTGCCCTTGCAATTGGGGACGGCGGAAAGTATTATTTCATCAATAATATTATTTTGAACCTATTACTATTAAGGCCCCATACACACGACCAGATCTATCCGCTGAAACTGGTCAAACGGACCAGTTCCAGCGGACCCGGATCCAGTCGCGTGTAGGCCCGAGTGGACAATTGTCCGGCAGATCGGACAGTTTCCAGCGGACCAAAATTGGTTAGCATGCTAACCAATCTGTCCGCTGGAAACCTGTCCCTCGGACCTGTTCGGTCATCTGTAACACGTCCGACCGACCGCCATCCCTCGTATGCGTCGTACTGATTCGACGCATGTGTGGAAGCTTTGACCTTCCAGGACCGCCCACGTCGCCCCGCGTATTGTTTACGTATTGTTTACGCACGGATTTCTGTCTGATGGTGTGTACAACCATCAGACAGAAATCCGGCAGCGGACGGAGCGGATCTGTCCGCTGAAAACACAATTCCATAGCCAATTTAGGCAAATGGAGAGGATCCTGGCCAAACATTGGCCCATGTTGAAAGAAGATCCACACCTAAAATCCTCTCTATCAGAACGTCCGACAGTAAGCTGCAGAAGAGCTAAAAATCTCAAGGCAAGTATAGCGCCTAGCAAGATTAATAACAAAACCAGAGGAAACAGTGTTACCCCCTCCTTAAAAAATATTCATATCAAAGGGATGTACCAATGCAAGAAAGCCAGATGTCTTACCTGTCCCCACGTAACCCATCGACAGAAAGATTTTACATGCAGAGGCAAGCAGTACATCCTACCAGACTTTTTTAATAGTACTATTCGGACACTACGGAAGAGGTTTGGCGAACATCGTAACTTTGTAGAGAAGGGCCTGGATAAGTACAGTGTCGCCAGACATTTCAAAGAGTTCCACCAGCAATCTTCTTTAGAACTTCGGGTTTGGGTCATAGAGGCCATCTCCAGACTTCTCCCTCAGGCCGAAAGATATAAAAAATTATGTGAAAGGGAAAATTATTGGATTTTTGCATTAGATTGTTTGTCCCCCCGAGGCTTGAATGAGGGTCTGGAGATTAATATTTTATTGTAATGTGAATCTAATACCTTATCGAATTCCATTTTCTTCTCTTATAGATCATGTCAGTTCCCATATATTCTAATCTGGTTTTCCTTACATGCTTCACCCACACATGTCCCCGTGTGAGCTTAATCGCGTGTATGTGTGTGTGCGCATATACGTGTACATATATTTATGTGTGCATGTGTGTAAATCTACTTATATATGTAACTCATGTATGTTTTCATATACACCTGTCTATTAACCACTTCCGGACCGCCGCATGTACATTTATGTCGGCAGAATGGCACGGACAGGCACATCAACGTACCTGTACGTGCTCTGCCCAACGTGGGTCGGGGGTCCGATTGGGACCCCCCCCCCCCGGTACATGCGGTGGTTCCCGTGGCTTCAGGAGCGATCCCGGACGACGGCGCGGCTATTCGTTTCTAGCCGCCCCGTCGCGATCGCTCCCCGGAGCTGAAGAACGGGGAGAGCCGTATGTAAAACACGGCTTCCCCGTGCTTCACTGTGGCGGCGCATCGATCGAGTGATCCCTTATATAGGGAGACTCGATCGATGACGTCACTCCTACAGCCACACCCCCCTACAGTTGTAAACACACACTAGGTGAACACTAAATCCTACAGTGCCACCTGTGGTTAACTCCCAAACTGCAACTGTCATTTTCACAATAAACAATGCAATTTAAAAGCATTTTTTTCTGTGAAAATGACAATGGTCCCAAAAATGTGTCAAAATTGTCCGAAGTGTCCGCCATAATGTCGCAGTCACAAAAAAAAAAATCGCTGATCGCCGCCATTAGTAGTAAAAAAAAAAAAAAAACTATCCCCTATTTTGTAAACGCTATAAATTTTGCGCAAACCAATCGATAAAGGCGTATTGCAATTTTTTATTTTACCAAAAATAGGTAGAAGACTACGTATCGGCCTAAACTGAGGGAAATTTTTTTTTTATATATGTTTTTGGGGGATAATTATTATAGCAAAAAGTAAAAAATATTGCATTTTTTTCAAAATTGTCGCTCTATTTTTGGTTTATAGCGCAAAAAATAAAAACCGCAGAGGTGATCAAATACCACCAAAAGAAAGCTCTATTTGTGGGGAAAAAAGGACGCCAATTTTGTTTGGGAGCCACGGCGCACGACCGCGCAATTGTCTGTCAAAGCGACGCAGTGCCGAATTGTAAAAACCCCTTGGGTCATTTAGCAGCATATTGGTCCGGTCCTTAAGTGGTTAACCAAGCTTTCAGTCTTTTGCACATACTATACAGACAACTTTTGCGTAGATGTTTTAACAACCCCTACTATACACCCGTTAGTGCGCATCCACTTTGTCTGTCTAACTATGTTATACAACTAACTTTTAAATACTTTTTTAAAATAATTTTTATAAAAAAGTTTTGGTTTTTATATGTATTAACTATACACTACATACTACCCAATCAAATCTGATTTTACAATATAATATATTTGTGTGCGCATTTATATTTATATACACGCTTAACGCTTTATACCACTACTCTTATTTGTATTAGTGTGGTAATTTTTAAAGACCCATTCTCTTTCCTTATTTAGTTTCCTGTCCATGTATTCTTGATCCACAAAGATATGCTTTTTGTTATATGCCGATTGTCTATGTTTTAACTCTGTATCGAGTTGACCTTCCGTGTACTTGTGTGCTAACCAATCAGCTCCGTTTGAGCTGTATATTTGTCCCTCATCAAAGATGGCCCCCATAGAGCCTGATGAAGAGGCACGCATGCCTCGAACGCGTGCACCGCCCTGTGACCTAATCCCGGAAGTGACGCTCCGCCGCTTGCGCTCCACGGCTGCGTTCCACCACGCCAGTACACGGCATCTCCCTGCTCCACCAGCGCTGGATCACCATCCAGGGATTCCCATAGACGCCGCACCTGTACCAGAGCCCTGGAATCGCTCACCGCGTCTCCTTCAAACAGTGAGTCCTGGGCATATGTTCACCCAGCGTCATCTTCACCAGCGGAGTTCATGTACCCCGGAAGCCAGCCACAGATGACATCCTATTTCCTTTTGCCTGTATCCCCTACAGCAGTGGTCTCAAAGTACCGGCCCGCAAGCCATTTGCGGCCCGCGGACCAGTTATAAATGGCCCCCAGGCAGGGCGGAAGTGGGGGGAGCAAAGAGGAAAAGAAAAAAAATTGTATTTTTTTAGCTGGCGCCATCTGGTGGTGAGCCGTTGGTATTACAAGTTATTACCACCAGATGTGAGCTGGCGCCATCTGGTGGTGGCCGTTGGTATTACAAGTTAAGCATTACAAGTTAAACAGCAATTCTAATGTTATTTTACACTATTTTCACTGCCATCTTCTTCCCTCTAATTAGAACCCCAAAACAGTATATATATTTTTTATCCTAACACCCTAGAGAATAAAATGGCGATCATTGCAATACTTTCTGTTACGCCGTATTTGCGCAGCGGTCTTACAAGCGCACTTTTTTGGGAAAAAATTACACTTTTTTTAATAAAAAAATAAGACAACAGTAAAGTTATCCACATTTTTTTTAATATTATGAAAGATAATGTTACGCCGAGTAAATTCATAGCCAACATGTCACGCTTCAAAATTGCGTCCGCTTGTGGAATGCCGACAAACTTTTTTACCCTTTAAAATCTTCATAATCATAATCTTCAAAAAATCTACAGGTTGCATGTTTTAAGTTACAGAGGAGCTAGAATTATTGCTCTCGCTCTACCAATCGCGGCGATACCTCACATGTGTGGTTTGAACACCGTTTACATATGCGGGCGCTGCTCGCGTATGTGTTCGCTTCTGCGCGCAAGCCCGTTGGGACGGGGTGCGTTTTCTGGCTCCTAACTTTTTTAGCTGACTTCTAGATTCCAAGCAAATTTGTCAAACCCTGACTTACACCAGTGCTGGTGGTAATAATGTGCTCGCTGACACCAGTGCTGGTGGTAATAATGCGCTCGCTGACACCAGTGCTGGTGGTAATAATGCGCTCGCTGACACCAGTGCTGGGGGTTAATAATGTGTTCGCTGACACCATTACTGTTGTTTTTGAAGTTTGAAAGTTTGCATGCGGCCCCCCATGGCATATGAAAACTTGTCTTGTGGCCCTCAGGTAATTTGAGTTTGAGACCCCTGCCCTACAGTCTTGTGAGTACATCCCTCATAAGAATTGTTGTCTTATTTGTGTTTTTAATAAATCTCATACTACGCTTAGAGGGCGCCGCTTTTTGTTCTTTTATGTTGTTTCAGAAACTGCTTCTTCTTGGCAGCTGGCAGCCTTCCCAGCAAGAGTATATAGTGCATATATTTTTTCGTGACTTTATGAACTTGATCCTATGGACTGAACTTTGTCATACTTATTATTTTTCATAAGAAACCCGCAACTGACTCTTCCCCTTTCCTGTCCCCAAATCCAGTCTTTTGCTATCTTACAACAAATTTTTTCATATGTATATTTTTTTATCTTCTACATTTCATTTGGCAAGCGCTTGATTTTATTGTTTGTCACGGATAATGTAGCTTGCAGTCAGGGATGGACTGGCCATTGGGACTACAGGGAGTTTCCCGGTGGGCCGATGGCTCAGTGGGCCGGCTTCAGTGACAGCGGACTGCCGCTCCCCTCCGCTCCTCTGTCTCTCCCTCCCCGCAGCACTCACCTGGGGGGAACAAAGAAGCAGGGGGAGGACCAGAGGAGCAGGGGGGACGACAGAAGAGCATGGGGGGACTCAACAGCTATGGCCTGGGAGTTTCTCACTTCTGCCTAATCTTGTCCCATAAGGGGGGCACCGAACTGATTCTTTGCCCCGGGTGAAATAATGTCTAGCTTCCCCACTGGTACTGCCTATAAGAGTACCAGTACCAGCCGTTCTACTATAATAAAGTAGAAAGGCTAGTGAAGGGGGAGAGGGGGCTTGGGTCGCTGGGGGGGGGGGTGCGGGAGTTGTCCGGCCGCCATGAGAGAGACCTGTCAAAGTGGGCCAGTCTGGATGAAGTCCAGGGCCAAATTTCTGTCCCAGTCCAGCCCTGCTTGCAGTCAACTTTCCTATACGGAAGGCATAATGTATGCTTGTTAGGGATTGTCCGGTTAATAGTTACCTACAAAGAAAATAATATATATATAAATTTTATTTTTGACAGTTAAAATGCTCAAGATGAAGTGGAAGAGCATCCGTGACGCCTTCACTCGTCATTTGAGGGTACAACGCGAACGCAGAAGTGGATCATCAGCGTGTGCCCCAAAGGACTACATACATTCCAAAGAATTGGAGTTCTTAAAGCGGGAGTTCACCCAATTATATAATTTTTCCTCTTTTCCCCATAGATGAATGCTCGTTTTGTCTAGGGGAATCGGCTAGTTGTTTTAAAATATGAGCCGTTTCGAGATGCATCTTCTCCGTCGCTTCCGGGTATGGGTCTGCGGGAGCGGGCGTTCCTTCTTGATTGACAGTCTTCCGGGAGGCTTCCGACGGTCGCATCCATCGCGTCACTAGTAGCCGAAAGAAGCCGAACGTCGGTGCGGCTCTATACTGCGCACCGACGTTCGGCTTCTTTCGGAAAATCGTGACGCGATGGATGCGACCGTCGGAAGCTTCTTGGAAGACTGTCAATCAAGAAGGAACGCCCAGTCCCGCAGCCCATACCCGGAAGCGACGGAGAAGATGCATCTCGTAAACGGTAAGTACGGCTCATATTTTAAAACAACTAGCCGATTCCCCTAGACAAAACGAGCATGAAGCTAAGGGGGAAAAGTGTTGTCTATGGGTGAACCTCCGCTTTAAGACCATTGCTGGCTTTGGGGAGGTAAGCTATTATCTGTACTAAGGTCAGTAAACAAAATGTTAAGTAATTTAGAATACAGGCATACCCCACTTTTAAGTACACAACGGGACCAGAGCATGTATGTAAAACGAAAATGTACTTAAAGTGAAACAATACCCTTTTTCACTTCTAGGGTGTAGTGGGGGGTCAGGGACTGTAGTGGGGGTGTCAAGATCTGTAGTTGAGGTCTCAGGGGAAGTAGTGGGGGTGTCAGGGGCACACTGGAACAGGGCGGGCTATGCTCTCGGAGCTTCAGCTCCTTCTACTGCGGCTGCAAAATGTCCGTACAGTACTTGTAAGGCACTTTACATACACTCGCAGGTATGTCCTTACTTGCGAGTGTATGTAAAGTGAGTGTACTTAAAGCGGGGTATGCCTGTAACTCATTTCTATTTTCAGATAAGTTCAAAAATTCCTTTTTCACCACTTTCTCGACACAACACAAGCAGATTAAAACCATTATTCGGAAACACTGGAGTATTCTAAAAAGTGATTCCATTTTGGGACCATCTCTTCCCGTGGATGCCTGTGTGATTTACAGAGGGGCTATGTCCCTAAAAAATCAGATTGCACCAAACATATCCGATCCCCCGGTTAAACCTTCATTTTTTCCTCTCTCCAAGGGTTATCACCCCTGTAGGAGATGTGCGCATAACTGCATTAAAAGAAAGTCCACCAGTTTCAGATCCATTGTCACTGGGATGGATTTCCCAATGAAGCAGTTTTCCACATGCGCAACTAAGTATGTTGTGTACCTTATCACCTGCCCTTGTGGAAAACAGTACGTTGGTTGTACCATACAGAACTTTTCCACAAGGGTAGGTGAACATATTGCCAAAATTATTAAAGGTTACCCCAAGCATACAGTGCCGAGGCATTATTTGGAACAACATAACAAAAAGGTGGAAGGGACCACCTTTCAAATCATTGATCATTTTGTCCCTCACTGGCGAGGAGAACCTTGCACTCGTGGTGTATCTAGATTGGAAGTCTTCTGGATTTACCAATTAAAATGCTACACGGAGGGAGCTGCGGTGTCTCAACACGATTGGCACTGCGCTGACAAGCCATTCACCTCTGCAGCTAGGGGTTCGGATCCCGGTCTCGGCTACATGTGAATTGAGTTTGGTGGTCTCAGCCCGGCTCCCGGTGGGTGTGCTATGCGAGGTAAGTCTGCGCTTAGTACGCCCACCCCCCTCCCACAAAAACCACCACACTTACACACACTCGAAATTGGGTTAACATGCACGCACTTTGACCACGTGGTCTCTAAAAAAAGAGAGGCGAAGGACTAACGGGGCTGGTTGAGCGGGCAAATCCTCTCACTCCCTTATAGGGAGTCCCTCTGCCCCGTTGGGCTTCAAAGCGGAGCAGGTAGGGTGGGCTGTGTGGGAGGACCCCCTCACACACCCGCCATTGCCACCCAGGACATGGAGAAAGGTGGCAGATTACCTCTGGGGGAGGCCTGCCTACTCCCAACTCCTGCAGTCTGGCTCCTCTCTCGAGTACACGCACAAAAATACACTTAAAAAAGAAAAAATAATAATAAAATGCTACACGCCTTATGGCCTCAATGTAAAATGGGATGTGAATTCCTTCATTAATCAATCCTAATCAAATTGCATACTTTAAGATGTTATTTATTTTTTCATATTTGTTATCTTTTTCCTTTTAGAAGTTTAATGAGACTCTATTAGGGTTAAATGGATTGTTTTGTTATACCCAGATATCCATATGAGATCCATTATACATATACAAGTTTCTTCCCTTTTAGGTAGCCTATGATTTCATGTGGAATGGCGGGCTGTTTAGCTGCCTTTCCCACGACATGAGGCCTTGGATGGGGGATGGGGGCTTTATGTAAAGCCAAATTTATGTTTTGCATAATGTTTGTCACACTTTGGGAGTTTAATTGACAAAAAAAAAACCTAGCCCTTTAATGCTGATGATCCCTGCAGGATATGCACCAGATGGAGCGCATGACGTCGCCGCGCACCTGCGTTCTTTGACACGCACGTTGCTGACGTGTGACGTCATTGCGTATCCTTTCGTTGCCGCGTCACCGCGTTTTAAAGGGATTGGGATCGCATATGACGTTAGTGCGTCCCCCCCTCCGATACAGCGGTGGATGCAGGGCGGTGCTACCTATTCAAACCTCCTCACACTAAGCAGAGAGGAGCGTGTAGGACAGGAGGATGGTTCTATTCAATGGGCAGTGAGTTTTTGGCCATATTGGGAAACAGTAGACATGTCACTTCCGGCGCGTGGAGCGCAATCCGAGCGGAAGTGGCATGGCTTGGAAAGCACGCCAGCCTAACGAGGTATGTGAAGATGTGATCTTGTGTGGATGATTGGGGGGACTATTTAAATGTGCAGGAAATGTGGGAGTCCAGTTTCATGCCCCAGTTGAAGTCTGTGAAGACAAAACCGGTCGGGTTTATTGGACTTAAAGCATTTCCACTGCGCATCAGACCTGTTCACTCTTTGCTGTGGGTTTTTGCATGATTTTGTGGAATTGTATTCACTGGGACTTTTTTTATGTGTACCCATTTGTACTTCCTGTTTGGATAAAAGTGCAATATATTTTCTGATTTTTGTGATTTTAAATTAAAACTTTTTTTTACACTATGAGGAGGTGTTTCTCCTTTTTTCTCTTTTCCTCTGATTGGAAATTTTTGGAGCATTCCCCCTACACCATCTCATTGGAGATCCCTGTGGCCATCCTTACCAGCTTACCATTGGACTTCACCTGGAACATCAACATAAGGAGTCATATCCACGACGGTGTCCAGGGAGGGCGTTCGGCCCATACAAGCCTTTGAGATCCACCCACCGTACGGTGACTTGTGGGTCAACATCAGCTGGTAAGCGTATTTAATCCATTTATATGCCAATGAATATCTGCCTGAAGATGTGATGTTTTTGACAGAGGGGATAATATATCTG
>NC_053489.1:678392095-678424551 GCF_905171775.1 Rana temporaria | reverse complement strand
CCCCCTCCTAGGTGGAACAGTACATAATATCCAAAATCTTTAACCCCCTAAGGGGAACAGAAACAAACAAAAAAAAATAATAAAAAAGGAGGAGCCCCTACACAGATTAGAGGGACCGGACATCAGACAAAACAATCTCCCTCCTGGCCGGGGGAAACCTAAATGAGAAAAATGAGAAAGAAATAAAATGCTCTCAGGTTTGGAGAATGTCCTTCTGTTTCTTCAACGTCGGTTTGTTCCAAAGTGGGGTAAGCGGGCTGTTCGGAGAAGGACGTTTGGCAGGGTTGTGCGATGGGTTTGAAGTGTCCATGTCAGCTTCCAGGGATATCAACTTCAAAGAAAGGAGGATCTTTTCTCCGTCTTGAAGAGTGGAAAAGGAGTAGTACTTCCCATTAAGAGAAAATTTAACAGCGAATAGAAATGTCCACCAATATTTTATAGCCTTTTGAGACAGGACCGACAAACATAGGTTTCAGGGAACGGCGTCTCTGAATTGTAGATTGGGACAGATCGGCAAAATTTGAACTGGATGACCCTGGCACAGGATTTGATTTGTTGCTCTAGCTTGTTTCATTATTTCCTCTTTAACCAGAAAAAAGTGAGGCTTTACGATAACATCCCTAGGAGTGCCTTCCTTTCTGGGGGGGCCCAGAGCTCTGTGAACCCTATCAAGTTCCATGCGATGTTGCGGGATATTCGGGATCAGTGACGAAAGCAACTCATGAGTAGCCTGCGTAACATCCGTTATAGCCTCTGGGAGACCCCTGATCCGAAAATTGTCCCTTATGGTTCTATTTTAGAGTTCATCTATCCTAAGGAGAGCTGAATCGAGTCTGTCCTGTAGCGTTTGAATATGACCAGAATTTTGGTTGGTGGGGAGACTGTGAGGTCTAGCTTGTGTTCGATGGCTTCCATTCTTGAGCCAAAATTCTGGAAATCAGCCTTAATATCAGTGGTTATTTTAGCTGCTGTAGATGCCAGACCCCTATCCAGAAGAGCTGACAATTTATGGAATAAGTCATCTGAGAAAGATTCTGGGATTGTATAGTAGGGAGGGGGCTGTCCTGTTGCACATGTAAGGACATGCCTGCTGAAATGTGCACTGCATCACCAAAGGTTCTACTCAGCAGTGACTCAGTGGATGCTGGGGAGGGGGTCATTTGAGGGAGAGCCGCACCCTGGTGTGCTGGAGTGTATGACAGGGTAGCTGGGAGCGATTACCTGCCTCGACTCTGAGTGTCCCTCCACGCGTGCTGCAAGGTGCTGTGCTGCGGCGGCCATCTTGGATCCCCTGGGCGGCTGGGCCTGATCGAATTGCGGCCCAAGATCCCGACGAACCGGAGCGCTCGTCATACAGGGGGATAGACCGGGTCAGTGGGAGTCCGGGGCTCTCGTCGGTGTGCGGAGATGACCCCTCTATAGGCTGCAGTCGGTGCCGCGGGAGCAGTGTACGGCGGAGCTCCGGATCACGCGGCCATCTTGGATCCCTCGCGCATGCGCACTCCAGAAGGATGGTTTAAATACTTTAACGAATCAGGTCTCAACCTTCTGAAATTCTTGGGAGAACGTAAGGCAATTAAACTTAAGAGGCTCGATGATGAGATCATACTCAAAGACAAGCTCATTCCTCTCATGACTAGCAATGAATATGGAGAAAGATCAAAAAATCTATTGAAAATTCTTGAGAAAGAGGAAAGAGAACAAAAAATAAAGAAAAAGAAAAAATTCAAACAGGGATATGGGGGACTACCAGAGTAACATTGTTTTTGATTGGCAGAAAAAAATGCTGTCAGAGGCTAAGGCTTTGAATAATCCAGAAATGGAAGTCACTCCTCAGATAGTAACTACTCAGCCTATTGGTAGTGTTCTACCCCCTCCCCAGGTACCCACTACAAAGGGAGCCCAAAATCGATTGACCTCAGGAGGCACCCCTAGAGGACAACATAAGAATAAAAAATCTTTCATCCCACATCCATCTAATGGGGGCAGAGGGGGTTCCAGCCATTGTGGCCATTTTGTTCCCCCGTCTAGCTCTCACTCTGAAGGTTATGGCCAATACCAAATGGTCGGACCCCCGAAAACACGTGGAAGAGGATCCTCCTCCGGCCCCCCACCACCTTTTAATCATGGTTTCACCACTGGTTATAACAACCAATATGATGGTTCATTATACGGGCAATTTTGAGCCTGAATATAATATATTAACACACAATAATTTCTTACCTCTAGGTGATGTAACCAATCAGGAAGGGGGCTTATGGCTCAATACCTGGACCTAGTTCTTATGCTAGCGAAATTACGGGACCTTATGAATTTGGTTATGGTGGGGGCAGTGACCCTAACCAACCCATGAGCTTTGGCCAACCACATTGAGGTTTTCCCCGGGTAGGCCAAGGCATCAAAAGAGTCGCTGAGTTAAAAGAGGAACTAGAGGGGGGAGGGCTAGGAAGTCCAAAAAGATCGACAATATAACAGGAGATGGTATCTTCAATTTGAGCTCTCACACCTTGAGCGGACCTGAATTGAGTGTTTTAGACAAGGACTTAAATATGTTACCCCTAAAAATATAGATAAATTCAGGACAATATGGACATACACAAGTATTGTCCGTAAACTTAATATTCAACGATACATTGCCTCTAATCCCTTCAATCCCTCTATAACTTCCTCTTTAAATTATGTACATTCTAATTTGGCTAAGCCTCTGTATATAACCCTCCTGGCCACTTGCCAGCTGCCCTCAGGGTGTTTAGAGATCTGGCCCTTAAGGATCTTGATGCTATGAACGTAAAACAAGTACGGTGCAAATTAAAATAGAAGAAGGTATTGACGCTTTATGTAAAAATAAAATTTAGTGATCCGCCCCCAGCGGATAAGGGCGGAGGGATTGTTGTCCTCAATAAAGTGGACTATCTACAAGAAATGCAACGCATCCTTGGAGACAAAGATACGCATGTCCCCCTCCTACTGGATCCTGGGGAGAAATATAAGAAAGCCCTGAATAAATTCTCAATATAGGTTTTCGTAATAATATTTTGAATGAGAAAGAAAAACATTTCTTGATCCCCAAGGCCCCGAGAACACCTATTATGTATTACCTCCCATAGGTACATAAGAATCCTACTTGCCCCCCCGGGTCGTCCCATCGTAAGTGGGATTGACTCAATTAAGTCCCGGGTGGGCAAGTACATAGATTTCTTCTTGCAACCTCTTGTGACAAAGATGCCCTCGTACATTAAAGATACTACACATGTCATCATCTTGCTTTCAGACCTCAAACCTTCTTCTGATATGTGGATGGGTGACGGCGGACGTTACGTCGCTGTACACTATTATCCCACATAGTTTAGGCTTGGATGCGGTTTCGCATTATCTCAATAGAGATAGTGGTTTGGCCGCAGAACCAAATTTCCTTTATTATGGAACTATTAGAATTTGCCGCTACCCATAATATTGAGGTCGATGTGAACTGCTTTATTGATAACTCATAATTCACCTTTTGCAATGATAGTATTTTTTTTTTTCTTCATATTTTTATGATTTGATATAATCCTGTCCTTATTGGTATTCATTTTCAATACTGACAATATTTAATGTGTTGAAGCTGTGTTGCTATATATACACATCTATATTTATAGAAGAGTTGTTGCTATTTACAATATTCACAGTATATCACTATGAGATGAGGTTTGAGTGGTTTCAATATTAGTTTGTCTATTTGTGACTCAATTTCTTGTGAACTTGAGATGGTTCCCACTCAGTTGCACATCCATTAGTGACAATAATAGACATTACCTCATATTTTTTTAATTCTCGGTACTCAATTGTGGCTATATATATCCATCTATGAATGCATCTGAGTACCGTTATGGGTTACTATACAGCTACATGCGATTGATATGTGTGGAGTTGTTTCATTTACTTCCCTTCCATTCACATTGCTGGCTATTAATATTGCCCCTTTTGTTATGTATAATCTAACGATCTGTTTGTATTGGTCGCTGTCGGTTATGAGCTGTTGAGTGTATCAATACTAATACATCGTTTTTTGCCCTTAGTCTCCTTCAGAGATATTGTATTTGTTTTGCATTTGAGTTGTCTTGCTTCTCCAGGAGTTAAGATGGCGGATGTGTGGCTGCTTTGGTTTCATCTCGAGACCTAGCTCCACGCTTTGTTTACATTTATGCGGTGACTCGGAGCGTCGCCTCATCCCGTGATCAAGTCCCATTAGAGACGAAAACGTCGGGAGGCGGCGTTCTGACGTCACCGCATTACGTGTGAGGACCCGGAAGAGAGGGTACACGCTCCTACAAGCCGGCCGGCTGATCTAAAAATCCTGTTTTACTTCATGATTGCTGTAAGTGCACACAATCTATTTTATTCATTAAAACCCATACGTGTTTACACTATGTGAGTTTCCCCCGATTCCTTTTCATATCCCGGAGTATTTTCATCCTGTGTCCATTTTGGATAGTGGCAAATTTCTTGATTGACTGCACTGGACGGAGGTTATACCATACTTTCATTGCGGATGGTGGATGTCACCTTATTCATGCTGTGTCTGATCTCTTTGAGATCTTTGGCTCTGGTAAGGGTCAGTGTTTTTCTGTTGGTGGAGGCCTTTGTTCGTCAACAATCACACCGTGTGTGGATCTGCTTTGCACTTGGGACTTACTATCTCGTTCTGTGTTTACTACAGTATGTTTATTATTTTTCACTTTCTCAATTTATATACTGTGTGCATATATCTCTGACAGTTCACATATGCTGATCAGATATTCACCTGTATGGTTGTCCACGTCATTCAGTGGATAATAAGCAATTTATTTTGTGATATATAGCGCGACTCCTTTTTATTTTGTATTTTGGTGTTGTAGAACATTTTTGAGACCCAGCTTTTATTTTTCATTTTTATTTTCACATATGGTATGCACAATTTTTTTTTTGGATTATTATGTCCAAGTGGGAAGAAGAATCAATGTTCTTGGAGCCCCCCCAAAAACCTGGTGGTGTATAAATGGTACATTGACAATATTTTTATTATTTGGAAGGGGGATCGGTGCCAACTCTACTTCTTCTTTGAAGAACTTAATAACAACGTTAAGAATATCGTTCTGACATGGCAAATAGAAGAGGAAAACATTCCTTTTCTGGATCTTGAAATTTCACCTTATTCCAATTACAGGTCTTTATTTTGTGCGTCTCACATTTCAGTTGCAGCATTTTGTTCACATTTCATCACAGTTCTGACAGCGCAGTATATTATATACTTTTTTCAAAGTCTATGGTAACGCCTCGCAAATGCTCTGGCAGGCAGTTGCGGGGTGATAAGATTTGTTAATTTACTGTAATGGAGTACGCATTTGTGGAGCAGTTTTAACACTCGGCAAATGCTTCAAAAACTGCCCATAGGGCGTTTGTCGATCATTTTTTAACTTCAAGGACGCTTGTAAAATGTCTGTCTAATGCCCATACTAAAGCCATAGAAACGCTATAGGAGCGCTTGTTGAGCATTAGGAATTTAGGCAAGTGTGAACAAACCTTAAAGCAGAGGTCGTCAACCCCCAGGCCGCGACCAAACACCGGGCTGCACTGTCTCTACAGCCAGGCAGCGCCGCAGCTGCCTGAGCAGAAAGATGACATCACCGCTGTTCCGCCATAACATACGGGGCTGCAAAGGCTGCGCTACACGGAGGCCCGGCCAATGAGAGAGAGAAAGAGAAAGAATGACATCATCTCTTACCAGAGGGAATTTATAATAAAATCAATTAGTGACCATCTATTAGGCTTTGGTGGCAGGTGACAGTGACGATCCACATCTGGTGACAGGCTTCGCCAACTAGCCAAAATGAGTAAAAAACAAACGTTGTTGGAGAGCTTTTTTGAAAAAGGCGGAGAAGACCCAATGATAAGACAGACAAATCTAGGACTGCCAACAAAAAAGAAAGCTGCATTTAAAAGAAAATGACAAGAGTCCTATTTAAATTACGGGTTCATTACATCAGGGGATTCACAATCTCCAAACCCTCTTTGTATAATATGTGGTGAGCGGCTATCCAACGAAGCCATGAAACCTTCAAAACTGCTTCGCCACATGGAGACCAAGCACCTTTCGTTAAAGGACAAGCCTGTCGAGTTTTTCAAAAGAAAGAAAACGTGAACACGAAAAACAAAAGCAATTATTGAAGGCCGCCTCTTCGATAAATGGGTCTGCAATGAGAACCTCATTCTTAGCGGCTAACCGTATTGCTAAATCTAAGAAACCCTTTACACAATTGGAGAACAGTTGATCCTGCCTGCTGCAAAAGGACATTTGCAGTGCAATTTTAGGAGAGGCTGCGGTTGAAAAGGCGACACGTGTTCCTCTTTCGGGTAGCACTGTAGCTAGACAAATGATTGAAATCTATTGAGAACACTAGGCATGTCACCTACGTACTGGAATGTACTTGTGGTTTCCAGCACATGGGATGCACATCCCGGACTTTGGCCATACGTGTTGGGGAACACATTTCTAACATACGCAATGGTTTCCCAAAGCACAGTGTATCCAACCACTTTCTCTTGGCTCATGGTTGTGACCCCTCCTCGCTGTCTTTCTACGCTAATAATCACGTGGACAGAGGGGTTTGACATGGACATTTTATATAGATAGGCCTATCCTTGTATTGATTAGTGGTTCCAAATTAAAAATAACTACTGCAGTAGGGAACAGACACAAAATATACCCCCTGCATCTTTCCAAATAACCGTTCTTTTTTTATTGATGCAATTGTAGGTTTTTATACACAATTTTTTTCCTGAAGCCAATGGATTTTATCCATGTCGCTCTTGTAATGTCTGTGTTGCTAACTTCATAACCAGACGGAAAATAGATTCCTTTTCTTCAACTGTCACCAACCGGGTATACACCATGAAACAGTTTACTACATGGTTTTACAAGTTTCATTGTATACCTTATAACATGCCCATGCAAACGTCAATATGTTGGGCGAACCATAAGAAATTTCTCTATTAGAGTTACCGAACACTTAGCCAAAATCAGGAAAAAATGCCCCAAGCATACCGTGTCACGACATTATCTTGAACACCATGATGATTCTGATCCCAAAGGTTCAGTGTTTCAGATAATGGATAGATTTGCTCCCCACTGGAGAGGTGACTCCAGACTTAGGGGGGTCTCGAGACATATTGGATACACAAGCTCAAGTGCTACACACCCTACGGCATGAATGTCGATTGGGATGTGAATTGCTTTATTAACCAGGGTTGAGCATCTTGAGCTCGTGTATTCCCCCCCCCCCCTACATAGTCCAGTACACCGTGTCATTGATATGATGACTGGAGTCAATGTCCATTTTCATTGATAGACACCCATTATGTATTAAACCTGCCTGGCGGTATTCCCGAGTCTGACTCGGGGTTAGATTTTCCTGCTACGATCGGTAAACCCCGAGTCAGTCTCAGGCTTGCCTCGCTAGATCCACAGGCACTTTTTACTTACCTTGTCCCTGGATCCAGCGATGCCACCGCGCTGTGTGAGCGAGCGGGACCTCGCTCGATTCACATAGTGCCTCCGTGTGACGCCGATCTCCGTTCCCT
Organism: Rana temporaria; assembly: GCF_905171775.1. Lineage (NCBI taxonomy): Eukaryota > Metazoa > Chordata > Amphibia > Anura > Ranidae > Rana > Rana temporaria. The sequence continues at coordinate 678,416,952 of NC_053489.1, read as the reverse complement.
GCGACGTTACGACGCACGGGGACGGAGAACGGCGCCAAATTCAAAAATGTAAACAAACACTATACATACAGTATACTGTAATCTTATAGATTACAGTACTGTATGTAAAAAAAACAGACCCCCCCTGTCCCTAGTGGTCTGTCCTGTGTCCTGCATGTCATTTTATATAATAAAAACTTTTCTTTCTCCCTGCAAACTGTAGATTGTCCATAGCAACCAAAAGTGTCCCTTTATGTCAAAAATAGTTTTAGATCAGCTAAAAAACAGCGATAATAAATTATAAATCACTTGCAGAATTGTGCGATAGCGATTTGTGGGGAAATTCGTCATAAAAAAAAAAAAATAATGACAGCGACAATTCTGCAACTGAGCAAATGTCAGTGATTTTAATTTGATTACATTATTGAATAATTTTTATTATAATTATATTATTATTTGTTATAATTATTTATAATTATTTATTATATTATAATTTATAATTTTGTTTTTAAAAAAATGTCATACCCGGGATGCCTATTAGAATCTTGTTTGGTCAGATTTAAGTGAGTTATTTCTAAAAATTACAGACCTACAATATAAAACGCCAAATTTCCTTGCAAATAATGGTACCGCTTTCAGCATGTTTTTTTCGGAAAGAATCATACCGCCAGGGAGGTTAACATAGCATGTGTGTCTTTTTTGCATATTACCTAATCAGATACTCCAGTTCCTTGTTGTTGTTCATTGGTTTTTGATTTTTATTATTTATTTTTTGTGAATATGTTTCACAATATGGATGTCTTCAGCATTCTAGTTGTGATCATCCCTATAGTGTGTCAGCTCTTGTGGCCCCTTATTTAATTACCAAATCCGGATGTGGGTCTGGGTTTGTGGGCCATTTGTTGACTATACCCTGTTGCACCCTTATGGAATCAATATACATGTTCCCATTTGATATGTGGGGACTTGCTCGATTTCATTTGCGGCTCTGTGGTTTAAATTGAGGGATGGATGATCATAATATACTATGTCCTCCTTCCATCCACTGTTGATGATCTCGTCTGTTCGCCTGGCCGGATGGCGGCTCCATGATTGGTGCTGATGGGCCATGTGATGCGACGCTGTCATCTGGACAGTTGTGTTCATTGGTTAGGGAGTATCGTGCGCCGATGGACAGTGCAGCTGCGCGATACGTCATCCCTCGTTGTGATTGGTCCACACGCGGCTGCACCAATCGATTGGTTGCTCCGCGGCGAGCGCCGATTGGAATGACGCAGCAGTGGACACTCCTCCATATTATTCGATCTGTGCTTGCTCCGATACACGGCATTGCACCGATCTGCGGTATTTTAGACGTTACAAACGTCTTATGTAAGATCATTATGATCTCATCGCCTGATCCTTCAGACAAGTGTTGAGATGGGCCTATAAGATTGGCGCTGACTATGATATGTTACGCCTAGATGTTTACTAACCACGTTTTTGTGTCCCCATACATATGATTTAGCCAAAAACCTGTCTGGTGACACGCTATATATTGTGGTAAAATCAGATGTACACTTTATGAAAGAGGTTATATCTCTGTACACATCTGTATGGGACATTCCTTACAACATCTTGTTCATTTTAATTCTACTTTTGTGATGTTTTAGCAGTAGCTTGTATATGTATATTAGATTTGCTTGTCAGTATATGTATTTTGCAATGCTTATCTGGTACATCACTTCCTGTTGGGGAATACCGCCCTGTTGGGGGAGGATCTAACAGCCATTTTATGTATTTAAGCAAGCAATATGGGGGTGCACTCATATGCCCCTGTTGAAGGCTTATGTGGCCGAAACGTGTCGGGTTACGCCATTGAGCACCCCATATTGCTATACTATGTGATCACTTTTATGTCATTATTTTGATGTATGACTTTTTTTTACTGAATAAACCTTATATTGGGTTTTATTGAGCTGCGCTATTGGAGCCCCCTTTCTTTTTATTTCATCTCATGGTCTGACCTGAGCTTCAGCTAAGTCCATTGTTTGCACTCTTGGATACGCAGTCTAAGGATTTCATCCGGAATTTGTTGCAGTTCTACAGCACGCCATTTGAACATCGCTGGTTCCCGGTGTCCATGCCAGTTGGAGTTTCATCTACAACTTCCATCCTATACCCGGTTGCAGTGGTCCCGGTTTCCAAATGACCACTATGCCCGTTTGACTCTTTTGCTGTAAAGTATCAGAGTCCAACTTATCTGGTAAGCGTATTTATACCTGCCATACATCTGATGTTATTGCTATTTTCACAGATTACTGCAGACAACTTGAATCATTGGACATCAGTCCACCCCCACACTCTTCACCAATTGTCTAATTGATGACCCACTTCAAGTTCTTATCGGAGACTTGGTTATATGTTTTTTTTTTTCCTTTTTATGGACCTTTTTTTCTGACTAATTTAATGTCAGTCGGATATGTGCACTTGCACCATTTAATGTTGGTGCCTCACATTGTAATTTTAGCGCTACATTTTATGTTCACTACGTAGGTATCACATTAATATTACAATTGTACTTGTATGGTAACAAGGGGCGTAACATAGGCAGGCTAATTCCAATCAGCACTCGAAAGAATGCATACATGTACTGGAAACATTATTAGTCCCGTGTGCACAGAGAGTGCTGTGTGCAAAACATACAGTATAGAATACAATTGTATACAGAACTTACAAATGTCCTTAACAGGTTCCAACATGATAAAGAATATATGTCAGAATGAATCCAGATGGATCTTTGAGCTCCAGACTCTTACCCCTTTTGGGGTTGAACATCGAGCTGGATCCCAATTGTTTTCTCACCAATTACTAGACACTGTTTTACTCCCAACTTTTCCTTCCCCCTTTCTCATTCCATATAAATTTGACATAACTGTCCAATACATATCTGAAAAGGATAATGTATCATATTTGACCAGTAGATGGTGGTATAGAGGGCTGTCATTCAAAGGCAGTTCGCATCCATTTCTGTCTTTCAGACGGATACCACACTGACCAGCAGATTAGACTGTAAAGGTTTCCAATACTAGCGTCCACCATTAGGGGCCGATGTACCTTCCGTGCTCGTACATTGCTTGAAATATATGCATTGCCCAAACGTTTTTTTTTTATTTTATATATGTTGATAAAATGAAAAGTTCTGCACTTGGGGGCTAAGAATATGCATCATACATACTAGGGGAAGTAGTGGATCTGTAGTGGAGAAGGATCTTGGGGTTTTGGTAGATCATAAGCTCAATAATAACATGCAATGCCAAGCTGCGGTTTCCAAAGCGAGCAAAGTCCTTTCTTGTATAAGAGAGGTATGGACTCCAGAGACAGAGATATAATTTTGCCCCCCTGTACAAATCATTAGTAAGACCTCATCTGGAATATGCAGTTCAGTTTTGGGCCCCAGTTCTCAAAAAGGATATCGGGGAACTGGAGAAAGTGCAGAGAAGGGCAACCAAACTGATAAGAGGCATGGAGGAGCTCAGCTATGAGGAAAGATTAGAGGAACTGAATTTATTCTCTCTTGAGAAGGAGACATTTTGGCCTATTCTTTTGGCTGAAAATACCATAAAGAAATTCATCCAACCATTCCCTCAAATAACTTACCGCCGTGCTCCTTCTCTCAAGGACCGGTTGGTATCCAGCCATTTTTGTCCTGAAATTTCTGAACAAATTCTGCAAACGGGCACCTTCCCTTGTGGAAGATGCGATGTCTGCGGTTATTTATCTAATTCTAGCGACGTACCGCTCCCTACGAGATTCGTTCATAACATCAAAAAACGTGTAACTTGTAAAACGATTGGTGTGGTATATCTTGCTCTATGCCAATGTGGCTGTTTTTATGTCGGAAAAACTAAGAGACCATTCTTCAAAAGAATTAGAGACCATATTTTGCCACTCTTTAAAAGGCTAACCACCACGCCACTAAAACGACACATTGGTTGCCAGCATGGGTTTGATGCAAACACGATTTCATGCCCTCGAGCATGTTTTACCGCATGTCCGTGGCGGTGATATAGATGTTACTTTGTTACAATTGGAGACACAATGGATTCATAGCCTGGATGCTATCAAGTACGCAGGACTCAATGAATATATTAGTTTCAAAGTCTTTTTAGGAGTTATTTATTTTGTTTTTCTTTATGTATAACTTCTACAGTCCTCATGGGTTCTGCACAGGACCCATGCCCATTTCTATCCATGCACGTTTCCCTCTTCTAGCCACTTTTTTTATTTATCCCGATTCCATCGCAGGATCTATGTGACTGATATTCAGGATCCCCCCCCCCCCCACATTCTCATTCTCAATTCCCCCTCCCCCTCTCCCTTTTCTCCATATAGTCCCTGTATCAACTATCAATGTACCAATGATTACTTTCTAAATGACATTCATCAGTGTTTGTTTAAATTTATATTTATTTTTGTTATTGTTGCAACCATATGTAAATTGAAATATGCAATAACTGTGTTTTTGATCTATTAGATTTGCAGAATGTCTCATCCATGGTTCCTCTCTCTGACTTCATGTTCATTCAATGACCCTTTTTACATCACTGTGTGGCATTACCTGCGTCTGGCTGTGTTTGTTTGCTGTTACCAGCTTGCCTCTGGCATTGGCTTTGTCCTAGTGTGGCATCCTCGCTGTGCTATCCGAGCCTCTTACCCATGGTTGTATGGACACCCAAGGGAAGTGCTGTCTTTTGATACATTGCCCGCCCCAGGCCACACCTTGTTTGCTCTCTGCCGTCTAAACCATCTATGCCTCCCCTGTATCATGTTGCTGGCTGGCATGTATTTGGCCGCTGTGCTGTTTTCCTATGGCCGGCGGCTGACCTCACTAGGGTTGCCACTTGTCCGGGTTTGACCCGGACAGTCCAGGTTTGGACATATGTGCCCGGTTTTCAAGCCGCCTGAAACCCGGGCACATTTTTTCATTTTTTTTTTAGCCGGCCTGTCCGTTCTGTGATCAGAGGCCTCGGTGGCCCAGCCGCAACAGAGCTGCACATGATCATCCCGAATTGATCGATTCCCGTGGCCGCCCAGAGTCCCGCCTCCCTGCCTGGCGCTTGCTGTGTGTCACTGTCCGGATGAAGCTACGCAATCCAATTGCGAAACACGTTGACGTCACAGCATCCGGACGTTCGACACACCCCCTGCTAGCTCGGGTCGGGTGAATGACGGCTTGACACGAGGAAACGGCCAGACGCCAGTTCATACCAGCAAGCCTGTCAGTACACCAGTGCTAATAGGAACTGACAGAGCATATGAGGGATATCCCTCTGTGTGGTGAATTCCCACACCTTAAACGCTGTATATGACTAGGCATGATATTCCAAAAAGGATGAGTTTGATACTGCCTCATACATCAGTGGTACTGTGAATATCCATCCGCAGAATCCCGGCGCGGCCATTAACCTTTAACCATGGACATGGTAAGATTGATCCATTTTACATCTTCGATGTCAAAACTATAAATTGATTACACCTTGATATTCATCTGGAGGATTATACTATTTCTACCAGAACCAACTTTCAACTATCCATGGCCATAACTGTTCAGTGAGACTACATAGACTATCACATAAATGTGTTTTTTTTTTTCAATTTTTCAGATTTTTGGAGATTCATTTTTTTCTTTGTAGTCACACACCTACTTGTCACTGGGGCACTTCCATACACCTGTTGATGAGACCAAGGATCAATAGCATAGAGCATTATTCACCCCACAGGGTGGGCTCCAGATTTTGATCCTTCCTGGTTTATTCATTAGGAGGAATATCTAGTCCCATTACCTTGGTTCCCCGTGATATTAGCCCTCTGCTCCCCCTCACCGCAGGGTCACCTCTGCTGTTCTTGGTCACAGTATTTATTGTTTAAAATCATTTTTTATATTTAATTAGAATTAGGATTTTTTATCCCGACTGTGAATTACAACAGAGGTGAAATGTCATGTCCGGACTGTTTGTCTTTATTTGTTGTATGTCTGTCATTGTCCTTTGGTGGTCTGTTCACTCGGCTCAAAAACCTTTTTATCTCAGAGAATCATACCAAATGGGATATGGCTTACTTGGAATCATATATAAAATTGGGGATGGTTCCAAGGAGCCTTAGATGGGAGGTTTCCCCCCAGAAAGGGGACACCGACCTCGAAGACTGGTTTAAATATTTTAATCTGGCAGGAGTCTCCTTTTTGAGGTTTCTTACAGAAAGGAAGGCAACCAAACTAACCAGGCTCGATGAAGAGATTAAAAGTATTAAGACCAAACTCGACCCTTTTAAAGAAGGACAAGAGTATAAAGAAAAATCCCTAAGTCTTCTCAATCTCCTTGAAAAAGAGGATAGAGACCAAAAGAATAAAAAGAAAAAGAAATTTAATAGGGATCTAGAGGACTATCAAAATAATATGGTCTTTAATTGGCAGAGGAAAATGCTAGAGGAACTTAAACTGAGCACCACAGAAATGGAAGTGTCTGGGCAGATAGGAACCATTGCGGGTTACACTAACTCCCAGTTGCCAGTGAGTCAGAGTCGTAACCCTCCAAGTAAAGTAGGAGGGCATCCACATAGACCTTCTCCCAGAAGAGGTCGGGGTGGCTCTAGGGGACCTCCCCCTAGAGACCACGTACGGTTTATGGGACCACCCAGACCCCCTAACGGTCCTGTGTTCCAAACGGGCCAACCCCAAGGGGGTTTTGGTTATGGTGCCCCCCCCTATTTGGGGAATTATCATAATCAGGGACCCAGTACACATCCTCATGGACCATGAGGGAGAGGATGGAGTTTGGGCGTCCCAAGTGGTAGTAATACGACTCCTGCTGCTAATAGCAATTGGACTCCTGCTGTCAATAGCAATTGGAGATCATTGGAAGAAGAGGAATTTTCCTCACCATCCTATCTCTACCCCGAATCAGGATCTGGATGGGATTATAACGTGCCTACCTCAAATTCCTTTTTTCCACTCAGGGACAAAGTAGGTCCGGATGGCTATTTAGCCCCTGAACCTTCCCAATATTTTGCTCCAAATGGAGGAGATTGGTTTGCACCACCCCCTCTTCCACCTCAGGTTGTTCCTGCACTGGGACCCAACGACTGCCCGAACTGGGGTTTTCGCAGGGCACCAAGAGGTTAGGAGAAAGAGGAGAGGGAACAGAGGGGGGAGGCGCCATGGGACCACCCAAGCGTCCCAAAACGTAAAGGGGCAGGGTATTTTTAACCTGAGCTCCAAAACCTTGACTGACCCTGAGAAACTATTGCTTGATAAAGGGCTCAAATACGCACCTCCTCAAAGTCTTAATAAGTTCGGCACTTATATGGACATCCATAGATTCATCAGGAAAATCAATATTAAACGGTACATGATGGGAGTCTCATTCTCCAATCAACCATCTATTAATAATTATGTTCATTCTGGCCTAGCTAACGCCTCTTTGTTCAATCCTCCAGGAGGATTGGCACCATCCCTGAAAACTTTCAGGGATGTTCTCATTAGAGATCTGGATTCGATTGAGACGAAAAAGGCGAGACTGAGTAAAACCTTACAAGAGGGATTAGACTCTCTCTGTACAAATAAGGACCTGGTAATCAGGCCAGCGGATAAGGGGGGGTGGTATTGTGGTTCTCGACAGGGTAGATTACCTGAAAGAGATGCACAACATTGTTGATGATGCCAACACATATTCCATCTTACCAAGTGACCCCAAAATCCGTTATAAGAGGGAACTAGAGAAACTAGTAGAGAGGGGTGTTTTTGAAGGTATACTATCAGCTAAAGAGAAACGGTTTCTCATACCTCGAGCTCCTCGCACTCCCACAATGTACTATCTTCCCAAGTTGCATAAGGATCCTGTCTGCCCCCCCAGGACGCCCTATAGTAAGTGGCATAGATTCTATCACTTCCCGGGTGGGCAGATATATTGATTTTTACTTGAAACCTCTGGTTAAGAAAATACCATCCTATGTGAGGGATTCCAAGCATATTATGAACATAATATCTGATTTACCAGTTACCTCGCGTCTATGGATGTCTACTATTGATGTAACATTGTTATATACAATTATACCCCATGCCCTAGGTTTTGAGGCAGTGAAACTCTATCTTGATAGAGATTCTGGCTTACAACAAAAGCAGGTAGACTTCATTATGTCTTTGCTAAAGTTTGCAGCAGACTCAAACTATTTTTGGTTTGAAAATAGTTTTTACAAACAAAACACAGGGGTGGCAATGGGGGCCAAATATGCCCCGAGTTTGGCTAACTTGTTTATGGCCAAATGGGAGGAGGATGTCATCCACCTCGAAGAGACCCCCCAGATCATTCTCTGGGCGAGGTATATTGATGACATCCTCCTCCCATGGGCTGGTGAACATGGTGATTTGATTGACTTTATTGGGAATCTTAACATCAATGACAGAGGAATACATTTGAAGTTCGAGGCCAGTCAGACCATGGTCCATTACCTTGATCTGAATATTCAAATAAAAGATGACAAACTTGTCACCTCGACTTACTTTAAAGGCACGGACAGGAATTCGTTCATCCCTTTAGATAGCTGCCATCACGAACCGTGGCTCAAGGGAGTTCCTAAAAGCCAGTACCTTAGAGTAAGACGCAATTGTTCCGATCTCGGGGATTTTCATACCCAGGCCAAGATACTTACTGAACGGTTCTTGGAGAAAGGGTACTGTCAGAAATCCCTACAAGTAGTTCTTGATCAGGTCGCTTCAATTGATAGGAGCGACTTGTTACGTGACAGAGGAACCAAAGAAGGGGACAGTTTCCCTGAAGGGGTGCCTTTTGTCACTACCTACTCGATCCAACATAGGGCTATCACTCACCTTGTCAAGAAACACTGGCACATTTCCATGAGTGACCCCCAACTTAAGGATATTCTGCCCCCGAAGCCTAGGGTGATCTTCAGGGGGGTTCAGCCCCTGAGGAATAAGATCTCAGCCAACGTCATAGACTCCCCTCTCAGAGGGTCAGGTTTCATTTTCGATCAGTTAAAGGGGTATTACAGATGTGGTCGTTGTCGAGTCTGTGCTTTAAATTCTAATAGACAAAGATGTGTTAGATCCTTTACCTCTATGGTAACGGGTAAGGAGTTTAAGATTGGACCCTGTGTCACTTGTGCCTCTTTAGGCGTAGTATATTTGGTACAATGCCCGTGCGGCCTACAGTATGTGGGCCGTACCAAACGGGATTTTCAAATACGAGTCAACGAGCATATTACCAATATATTATCGGGGTTTAGGAATCATTACGTCTCAAACCACTATAGATTAAAACACAAAAAAGATCCCTCCAACACACTGTTTCTAGGGATTGATAAATACAAACCCCATTGGAGAGGGGGGAATCTGGTACGTGAAATCTCACAGATGGAAATGGGGTGGATTTTTCGCCTCAAAACCTATACACCTTTTGGCCTGAACATAGAAACAGACGTCAACGCCTTTATTAACAATGCTTAGTGTGGGCCTATTGTGATTGGCTTGCATGAGGGTAGGATTAGTATTAATTTTCGTTAAGAAATTGGTTCTCCCCATGAAAATGTCTCTGTGAGACAGCGATACATATTTTTTCCCTGAAAAGTAATTTTTATCGTATTTTATTTATATATTTTTTTCACTTAATAGATTTGTTCAGCGAGTAACAATATAATAAATATTCATTTTTTCACTGATTACATTTTCACAGCTTTACTGACCCACTTAGGTGGGTGTTTTTTAGATTTTCATATGTCAGCACCCATAATTGGGAGGTTCGGCTTTGCCTGACCTCCTGGTCTTAACACCACGCACGCGACTCTTTAAATCAATTAATAGGCACTCTCACTGGGGTCTGTGTGCAATAGATTTAATGTACAAGTCTTTTTAATTTCACATTCTATCACATATATAATTCCTCACCAGATCATTCAGATTCAAAAGGAATCAATACCTTTTTGTTATTTAGGTCTATTATAATCTTTATTTTTATGGACTAATATCCAAAGAATTATTCACGGTGCTTTCCGGTCCTCAATGTGGTCGTTTGACCTTTTGAGGCTGTAATGTGCTGGAGGTCTGTTATGGGATTGAGATTAATTCCTATCCCTTCCTCTTCATGTTGGGGTGAATCAGCCTCACGTTTATACGCTAGATGGCAATGGTGAGCTTACGAGGAGACGCTACAGGAAGAGTGTCTAGTGCCAGGCATTCAAATTCCTTTCCGCCCTTCTACAAAAGCCCCTTCTTCATTTTCTGGCAGCCGCCAGTTTTTGAGACACAAATCTGGTTCCCGCCCGCTAGGGGTGTTTTTATGTTTTTTATTTAAGTTATTTTCGCTAAATTTAGTCTTTGCCGTCTTGCGAGTGGACACGCGGTGTGCGGTCCGAGTAAGGGCAAAGTTTTACCATATTAAAGATGGCGTTCCTGGACTCATGAGGCAGCCTTTCACAACAGGCAGTGGGTCTATTTATAGAAGGTGATTTACTGCATGGCCCTACCCCCATTGACAACGTCCAACTAGTGACGAAACGCGTCTGGGAGGATCACGCAGTGACGTCACCACGCCAAGGAGTAGGGCTCCTGTATGCCGGCCGGCAATTTATACATATGCTGTTTTTTATACGCTCGCGAGTATGTTTTACCTTCTTTTTTAAAATATGGTTATAGAGTTACGCTATGTGCGCCTCTTTTTTTGTTTATATCTGAAACGTTGGAGCTGACATCCATTACACTGAAAGGACAGGGGGCTCCCTGGTGGATGACGTCCAAGGATTAAAGGCCTCGGCTGGGTTATAGCCATCTGCCTTAACTGCTTGCCTTCTGGTAAGCGGCTCTTCTTTCCGGTGGAGGGTCACTTTTGTTTATGTGTCACTTGGTGGTGTGAAAACGTATGAAGTATTTTCGCCAGGGTCCAATCTGCCTACCTTGTGAACATACAACTGTTTTTAATCAATTACGGAACCAAATCACAAGCTCAGAGACTGTGTATTTCAATTGACTGTTTTTTGGCGCGGCTTTTTTCTGTTTATTATTGTCCTTTCTTTATGTCTGATGTTTGCACATTATGCCCTATAGGTGCATTACTGTTCAGACATTTTTAGTTCAACCACAGTATAATCTCATATTTACAATCCTACTGCCCTTTATTATGATTTGTAGAGATAATTTTTTCTTATATTAAATTTGTATATTTATACACACGAGTACAGTCCTTGTTTTGCCTATAGTAGCCCTTGTTACCCACAGGTAACCTCTCTCTTATAGGTTGCCGACTGGGTATTCTGTATATATTTTGTGCACATTTTTCACATGTTGCAGCTTTACACATTTGATCATTAATTGTGTGGTGTAATTTTGGATTTAGTAGCGCTGTAGTTTATTCATTTTATCTGTACATTAATCACCTATTTCACTACTTAGCAGCCACTATGAGCATCTGTGATTACATGGAGAACCGTACTATAGATCTCAATGATGTTTTTTCTGCCCAAACCAAAACTGACACAGGTGACCTTGATACCATCTTTTGGAAATTTGGTCACCTTATGGAAAAGAAAGTCAGTGTTTGGTGGGATCTTGTCTCACATGAACAGTACATCAAAGAGGGTATAGTCCCCAGGCATCTGAGATGGGATGTTCCCATTAACGACGGCCTGACTGATGTAGAGTCCATTGAGGAATGGTATACATTTTTTAATGAGAAAGGGTTGGAAGTGCTTCAATTTCTTATGAAAAGGAAGCAACGTAAATTGAGTAACATCAATAAAGAGATAGCAGATTGCAAGTTATTATTGGAAAGTCATAAGGATAGCCCATCATTTGTGACGCTCACTGGTCAATTAAACAAAGTGCTGGACCAAAAGGACATAGATATTAAACAAAGGAAGAAACGGAAATATTGGAGAGACACTAATGATTACCGTCTACACCAAACCTTTAAATGGCAACTAAAATTAAAGGAAGGCAGGAGGGGCTCAGTGGCGTCTTCCCCAGATAGGGAAGTACGGATTATTACTCCAACCAGGGAATCAAGGCACTGTTCACCTGGAACGAGAAGATTGTATGGGGATACCCATTCGAGACATCGTAACATCGAGACATATGAACAACCAAGACCTCATAGAGGTGAACAAAACGAACCAAGAACCCCACAAAATTGGTGGAAAAACAATAAGAAACCTCGGTCGAAATCCCCTAGAAAACCGGCATGGAAAAACAAAAATAATCATAAACCCCATTACCAATCAAGTAATCAAGGGGGATATGGGCAAAGTTACCAACAGGATCACCAGGAGAGAACAGACCCTAGGGATCTCTATCAATCCCAGTATCAAAACCGAGGAAACCAGCCACAGGGTAATCAACTGAGTGGCTCAGTCAATCGTGATCATTACCCACAGGATAATAGAAGAAGTCCGGCCTATAAACATAATAATAAATATGAACCTCTGGCGAATTACATAGAAGAATCAAACTCTAGGTCTTTTTTAGACTATCGCCGGGACGACAGATCTCCCCCCAGATTACAGGAACTGCATCAAATTTCAAGTCCAGAACAAAGAGGATGTAGAGGAGGCCAAAGGGCCCAAAAGAAGAAAAATGTATTAGGAGAGGGGATTATTAATCTAAGTGGCACTGACCTAACCCAAACTGAACTGATTACCCTTGATAAGGGCCTTAAATTTGCTCCAAAAAGGAATTTGAACAAATTCAACGTTTACGTCGATAAACAGAAATTTACAAGAAGATTAAATATAAAAAAATACATGTTGAACCAACCAGTGAGAACTGAACCAGAGGGAATCCTGCCAGGAAGAGTACAACATAGTAATTTAAGGAACAGGTCTCTTTTTAACTCCAAACTCCACAATAACCAACATGTGGAAGTATTTAATAAAATGGTCACAAAGGATTTGGAGAATTTAAAAGTAAAAAAAACTACCGGATTCTAGAGCCATCCATAGAGGTTTGAAAGAACTGGAGGCAAATAAAGAATTTATCGTTCGACCGGCCGATAAGGGCAGAGCTATTGTGGTCCTATCAAAAGATTATTATTACGAAGAGTTGGGAAACCAATTAAAAGACACCAGCACCTATATTAAGCTTGGTGTGAATCCTACGTCTGAGTATAAGGATGAATTGTCTGCCCTTATCCAAAGGGGTAGAGAAAAGGGGGTACTTTCGAAAAGGGAAGCAAAATACCTCAACCCTGACCAGTGCCATATTCCAATTATCTATACGGTGCCCAAAGTGCATAAGGACCCCGTGAAACCCCCGGGAAGACCTATCATTAATGGCATACAGTAAATTAATTCAAGAATAGGTGAATATGTGGACAAATTTGTCCAACCTCTGGTACCCCAAACCAAAGCGTTCCTGAGGGACACCAAACACCTCATCCAGATCCTTGGGAATACAGTGTTGGATCCAAGAAATATTTGTTAGCAACGGCTGACGTAGCCTCACTGTATACAAATATTAATCACGAGGAAGCTATTGGAGCCATGAAATGGGCAATGAACACCTTTGGCCAATTGGTATCAAAGCAACAGAGATTTGTACTTAGGTGTTTAGCATATGGGTTGCAACATAACAATTTCTGGCACCAGTCTGAATATTATCGACAGCTGATTGGGATGCGCCCAGCGTAGCAAATGTCTTTATGGCAGAGTGGGAGGAAACTGCAGTTTATGAAAATAAGCCGAACCAGTTGGTACTTTACATTCGATTTATTGACGATTGTGTACTTATCTGGGATGGGGATGAATCATCCCTGATTGAGTTTTTTGAGATGCTAAATGTGAACCAAAAAAACATCAAACTAACATATACGATAAGTGAGAAAATTATTCAGTTTTTGGATCTAGAAATCATTTTGGAAAATCAACAAATTATGACCAAAACGTTTTTTAAACCTGTTGACAGAAATAGCTACATCCCAGTTGACAGCTGCCATTTTGAACCATGGCTAATCAATATTCCGAAGGGTCAAATGATGCGGATAAGGAGAAATTGCACTGATCCAGAGGTCTACCTTGAACAAGCTAATGAAATCGGGAGGAAGTTTGTAAAAAAGGGTTATGACAGACAGTTCATTCAGGACCACATCAAGAAAGTATATGAAACTCCAAGAAATACCCTTATAGAGGATAAACCAAAAATAACGGCGACAACAAATGATTTACCTATAATTTTAAATTTCTCAGTACAGCATAAATAATTAGAGGATATATTTAAGAAACATTGGGCGATCCTTCAGGCGGATCGCCAATTGCAGGGGACTCTACCAAGGCAACCTAGGGTGGTATACAGAAAAGCACCCACCCTGAGGGACTTGGTTGCCAAAAATATTCCTGACCCTCCGCAAAGGGGGAATTGTTTAACATTCTTTCAGGGGAAAGGTTTTTTTCCCTGCAAAAGGTGTTTTGCCAGCAAACACACAAACTTCATGGGCCAAAAATGCTCGAAGTTCATCTCCAACGTGACCAAAAAGGAATACTTAATTGATGATCTCATCACGTGCCGAACTTAAAGCGGTGGTTCACCCTTATTGACAACTTTCCATCATTAAATTAGTCATAGTAGCGCGAGCTACAGTATGCCTGTATTTATTTTTTTAGTCCGGTACTCACTGTGCAATCCTAGTGAGACGATTCCGACTCCCTGCTGGGAATGGGCGTTCCTATCCAGAGGGAGCATGATTGCCGGCCGGCTATGGCACGTCACGCTCCCCGAAGATAGTCGGAGTAGGTCTCGGCTCTTCACGGCGCCTGCGCACAGACTATGCGCAGGCGCCGTGAAGCGCCAAGTCCTATTTCGGCTATTTCCGGAGAAGCGTGACGCGCCATAGTCGGCCGTCAATCATGCTGCCTCTGGATAGGAACGCCCAGGAGTCGGAATCGTCTCGCTAGGATTGCACAGTGAGTACCGGACTAAAAAAATAAATACAGGCATACTGTAGCTCGCGCTACTATGACTAATTTAATGATGGAAAGTTGTCAATAAGGGTGAACCACCGCTTTAAGTTCGGCACGTGATGAGATCATCAATTATTATTTATATATATATATATATATATATATATATATATATATATATATATATATATATATATATATATATATATATATATATATATATATATATATTAGCTGAATACCCGGCGTTGCCACATAACTTCTGTACGCCTGGAGATATTTCAATAATACCTGGTACACATATTACTTATATGCCAAATAAAAATATATGACAGTTACATTAACCCTTACCTACACCCTTATATAAAAGATGGGTATATTTATATTACTATGATTTTCCTCCCCAAAAGGTTAAGATAGGAAGACCGGGCAACGTCGGGTATTCAACTATATATATATATATATATATATATATATATATACACACACATATACATATATACATACATATATACATATACATATATACACACACACACACACACACACATATATATATATATATACACACAGGGGAAGATGCATTTAAAGCCAACCCCATCGTTATTTGAGAGAGTGATCTACTTGCATAGATCTGATATACAGAGTGCTTGAGAGAGGGGGAGAGCTCTGCCAGCTCTCCCACCCCTCCAATGACGTCATCCTATCAGCAGAGTAGGGGGCGGGAGGAGCTGGAGATCTGCGCAGAGAGCGGGAGTCTCCCGTAATGACCCGTTTGTTAGGGGCCACTGTGATTACAGAGAAAAAAGGAGGGGCATGACTGCTTTGGGCACTGTAACGGGGAGCTGTGATTGGTAGGGACACTGTGATGAAAAGGGAACTGCACTGTAAAGGAAGGCTGTAATCATTACAGTGCAGTCCCCTTTAAATCACAGTGCGGAGTGCATGGATCCAGCCCAGTGACCTGAGCCATCACCACACATTAACGGAGGCTGTCTTGCATACTCTACTTGCTATGAAAATGGTTGTTTAGTGTCTTGGCTAATATTTAAATTTTTGTACACAATAAATTATGAATCAATGTGCAAAAAAAAAAAATCACAGTGCGGGAGGATCGACTGCGTGATTATCCCGTCACCAACCGCCTTCGCGAAAGGACGGTTGCTGTAAAACTGGCTGCTCAGCCTAAATTGCCCGGGCCTATTGTTTTGTCCCAATACGGGGGGCCTGCTAATGAGGGCTGAGCCTAGCATCACATTGGAGCGATTTGTCATGCAATATGGGAGATCAAATCTCATGAGAAGTAGCAGCCTATTGGAGGCAATGACGTCCCTGATGATATCCACATTGGATGAAACATGTTAGGCTGGCCGATACAAGTACGCTGTGAGCCGCGAAGTTCCTTTATGTGTTGTTGCCTGTTTTGTTCCTGTAAGTACAATACAATAAACGGTGTGTTTTTTATTAATTTTTTACCTACGGGCTTCACTATTGTTGCTTTCCTCTCTGCATTTTGGTCATACTCCTGTTGATGACCACGGGTCCTTGTGAGTTCTGGACGTTCCTATACCATTGATGCTATTTTTGGACATCCCTTCCATCTACCTATCAAGTTGGGTATCGCCACTGACTTCATGCATTATATGATTATTGTTATACCTGAAGGTTTCAACATGTACTGTCACTTTAAGGTTGGCTCCACCCAGCAGTGATGACAAGGGTCAAGGGGCACAGTAGCTGTCATGGATCTTGAGATATTAAAGTGTTTCTACTTGACATCTGTTACACAGGAGAGGGACATTACAAGCTGTTGGCTTTTTCAATGCAAGGACACCTGCTTTTAAGATGCTAAGTAAGCTGAATTGTGAAAGACATTTCCATTATGTGTTAAGCCTGTTTAAAGCCTTTTTGATTATCAGGTGTAAATATCTTCTGTTAGTAGAGACAGACCGTCTGTCTAAAGATGTGGAATGAAATACCATGTTCTATTGTGTGATGCCAATACTGTGTTGTAACTGATTAAGTCAAAAGGGTCTCTGCCCTGTCTTAAGGCTAACTCACTCTCCAGACGGTCCCATTATTCTGTGACTGGCTATTGTGTACATTGATTACCCCCTGGGGCTTCTGCCTCAATACACATAATAGTCTTTCTATCCAAGCTATTGAACCAATCCCTGTTGACTATTTCAAGTCCTCATTTGCATGATTAAGGAGGACCTGAGTGAGGACTGCATATACTTTACAATTGACCAATAGGAAAGCGGTTGTTGGGGGTGGGATGTTCCAAATTCTGTATAAAAGTGTGCTGTGTACTTGAAAATAGAGAGTCCTGTTTGAACTTACATACAGCCTGCCTGGTGTTTGTTCTTAATGGGTCTGAACGGCACATAGCTGTAGTTTGGATCCCGGAACCGTGGATGACTGGACCATCAGATGTTGCAATCTGCAAGCTGACTCAATAGTAGCAGAGGAGTGTCGGGAGAGCAGAACCAGGCGAGCAAAGGGGGTCTCGTCACAGTAGCCATCTTGGAAGAGCACATGTAAAGAAGCCGATAAGATGTACTGTCCTGAGATGCATGTTGCAGTGTACAGATGACCTGAAATAAACATCCTTTGTTGCAGACCAGAGTTATTGTCATTTTATTCACTGAAGCGCTGCACTATTGGACTTTATTATTAGTATATGAAGCCACACACATGTCTATCAAGTAGCAGCTGAAATCGCGCTGACCTCGCTACTTTGAAATAAGCAATGTGAACCGGGGCTAATCTTACATTTTTCTTTTTCATTTTTTATTTATATCAAGGGAACTGGTCCACAGGGATTACAAACAAAAAAGAACAACAATAAGAACAGATAATCAGCAGTATAGCTTGTGCACCACATGGATATCATAAACTTAAGTTATATAAATTTTCTATTTTTTAAGGAAAGTGAAAATCAAATTAGAAATAGAGGCCCCGAAAGGAACCAAAGAAAAAAAGACAAAAAGGGAGAAAAGTGAAGGGTCGAAAGGAAGGGGAGGGGGTTGGGGGCTTGCAGGCATGGAGGTTTAGGTGTTAATCCTTTAATGCGGTATTGTCCTAGTTCACTTCCCAAATGTTCTTATAAAATATGATTCATATGAACCTGATGATAATGTATAGAAAAAGAAAAAAAAACAAAAAAACTTAAAAAACTATCAGTTTGACGCGTCGGTCTCTCTGAGGCGTTGGCCTTCTATTGAGTACCTGAATATATTCCAGGGTTGCCAGATATCTTTATAGGTCTCTTGTCGCTTTTGGCCGGTGAGGACCAAATCCTCTAAACGACCGATTTCGTCAACCTTCCGGAGCCAAAAGGCTATAGACGGAGGGTGGGGTGACTTCCTGTTAAGTGGTATACACTGTTTGGCTGCGTCAAGAAGGTGACGGATAATTGACTTTTCATAGACTCGCATCGGAATGTCAGTTGCGTGCAGAAGGAAGAAAGCTGGGTCTTCCGGAATCGTACAGTCCGTGAATTGTTGTACAATTTCACGGACCCCCTTCCAGAACCCCCTAATACGAGGGCACGACCAAAATATATGTAAAAGGGTACCCCTACTATTCTGGCACCTCCAACATAGGTCTGAAGACGTTGGGAATAATTTGTGTAGAAGGGCAGGGGTCCTGTACCAACGTGTAAGAAGTTTATAGTTGGTTTCCTGATATTTAGAGCACCTGGAAGACTTATGTGTAAACTGAATTATCCGTTTTTTCTCATTCTAAGTGAAATGACGGTCTAGGTCTTTCTCCCATTTCAATAAAGTCGGTAGTTGGTAATCTCCCTGAGGTGTTATCAATACAGCATACATCAAAGATAATGTGTGAGCGATCGCCCCAGTCTCTGAGCAGAGCTCTTCTATGGTCGTAAGTGGGTATTGCAGAGCGTCGGGGGGGGTGGAATGGTCTTAAGAAAGTGACTTGAGAAGCTCGTACATTTTTCTATCCAAATGAATTACGAGAATAATCTGTTCCAGTAGAATGCTCGTAATCCAAAGTACTCGCATATCAAAGCGAGTTTCCCCATTGAAGTCAATGGAAATGAAAATAATTTGTTCCGCATTGACTTCAATCAGATGCAATACCAAATGCGGCCAGAGGTGGGGGGGGCGCCATAGAGTGCCGAAAAGGCCAGAGGATACTTTTTTGCTTGTTTCCTGTGCCACCGTACCCCAGGCCAAATGAGGTTCTGCAGTCTTATGATGGGCTACTGTGCCCCCGTACCTCAGGTCAAATGAGGTTCTTTTTTATGGAATTGACAAAATATCAAAACACATGATACGAAGTGTGCCCCAAAATGAAACTATGGATACATAAAATGAAGACTATGCACCCTTCAGGGTTAAACATAGAATTAGATCGTAATATTTTTTTAGCGAATGATTAAGTGTCTACATCAATGTTTTCAGATATAGGTCAATAATATGTGTAAATACAATCCAATATTTATAGAACAAGCCCCGTCATATGGCAGTTCCCTCTTCCCCTCTTTCTTCTTCCCCTTTATGGTTCACATCAATTTCTAGAGATACCCCATTGATGCATAATGTGTGTCTTTACACATTTGACCAAAATGTTCACATATCGGATCATACCACTAGGTGGCATTATCTCTCTTCAGAGAGTATGCATCAATGCTGTAGAATACACAAGTTTTCCTATCTAATTAAATGGTTCTATCCTATAGAATATATCTGTTTTTCTTATAGAATATACCTGTTTTATTTTTAACTTTAACAACGTACTTTAACTTTTAAAAATCAATAATAAAATTGATATATCCAATCACATCGATGTAATTGCATTCAGCGATTCTCGGATGCCTGCAAGGAATTTACAGGCTCTCTTAGAATCCAGCCACATTAAATAGTCCTAAAGTTTCCCCCACGATAGGTAGAAATGCCTCAGTTTTATAACAAACGTTTTATGAACATTTTGGTTTTCCTGCCTGTATTCGTTGTGAGCGAGCATTTGTATACAAGGCTTTGGCAATATGCTATGCACTTATCGTGTTTCCCCGAAAATAAGACCTAGCAGGATTTTCGGGGAGGGCTGCAATATAAGCCCTACCCCGAAAATAAGCCCTAGTAAAATGTGTTAAAAAATGTTTTAATCCACCATGGAGGTCTTCTCCTCTCCTCCTGGCTGACACCCGCCCCCCCCTCCACAGTGCACGGAGCTGGGCAACGCCAGTGAGACAGCGGCTCCCCCCCTCCACTTTCTTCTCGCCTGATGCCCGCAGCCCCTCCCTCCTCAGCGCACAGATGCCAGCGGGACACCGTCTCCCCCCGGCCCCCCCTCCCAGTGCACGGAGCGGGAAAATGCCAGTAAGACAGCGGCTCCCCCGTCTGCTCTCCTCCCGCAGCCCCTCCCTCCTCGGTGCACGGAGCGGGCAGATGCCAGCGGGACACTGGCTCCCCCTCCACCTACCCGATGCCCACGGCATCCCCTTCCAGTGCACGGAGCGGGCCAACACCAGCGGGGATCCCTGAGCAGAGAAGAGCCCAAAGAGACCAATGTGACCGCCAGGTCAGCTGAAAGAAAGGTTCAGGTAATGCCCACAAAGAAATCACAAAGGGAGATACACTGCACCCCACATTCCTAAAAATGTAATTGCATACGGTAATTCTATGAGGATGGATTTTAGGATGCTTTTTAGGTTCTGACCTGACAGGGAGGGGGGATAAGACAGGGGACCCACTAGATAAATGACACAGCAGAAGCACTATTATGATTTAAAAGAAAATGTTTTTTTTTTTGTTTTTTTTAGGGTTACAACCACATTAAGAACATTGTACATATAGTAAAGACATCCCCCGAAAATAAGCCCTAGTGTGTTTTAGGTTGCCAAAATTAATATAAGACCCGGGCTTATTTTCGGGGAAACACGGTAGACTGCTGGTGTTGTACAAACACGCCCACTAGCACATCCTATTGGCTTCCTTGCTTCTCCTACAAATACCAGGGTCCTGTGTGGCCAGACACGCCCCCCTGATGACGTGCACAGCACGAAACAATTGTCGGCGGCTTCCTTCTGGTCAGCCTGCACACAGCTGATCTCGGCACCTGCTGCTACTGCTGCCTAGCCCGAGTCCTTCCAGGTCTTTTCTGAAGGATCCGAGCGACATCTCCTAAATATGAGACAATCACACCAGCAGTCCTAGTGCCAGGCAGGCACTTTTTCAAGTAAGAGGCCAATTGGCTTTTTTAAAATATGTGTTTTTAAATAAAAGGTAATGCACTACGAGATTCCCTCTTTTGTTTTTTATTGTGGTTCCAATCATCGGCATTACTACTGAAACCAACGTTCCAGATACTGTCTTATAGTGTGCAGGCACTTATACCTGCTCAGCGCATAAGACCTACTTTTCATTAAGTGGTCCAATCATTGTGGTAAGCGCATTTGAATATTCAGAGCACTTCGGGTGAAGTCAATTAGCTGGTGAAGGCTGTTTTTCTACCTCCTGGAAATCTGATTGCATGATCACCCATAGAAGAATTTTCTCCTTTATGATCATTTCCTACTACGAACTTTATTTTCACTTTTATATATGGTGTTTTTTCCATCAGCCTAGCGGCAAAGAATTTGGTTATTTTGTACATTTGATTATCTTTTATTTATGGTTTATGTTTTTTTTCATACCACATGTATGTAACATATTTTTTGAATGCGAGACTATTCACTATTGTTTTTGCAATAGATTCACTAGTATTATCTATTACCTGCCGTCCATATTCAGGCAGGTATCTTATTATAAATTTTAGCGCCCTCAATAGCACCTTCCACTTACAAATGAAGTACTGCAGGCTAATGATGGGCTCCTGTGCCCCCGTACCTCAGGTCAAATGAGGTACTGAAGGCTAATGATGGGCTTCTGTGCCCCCCGTACCTCAGGCTAATGATGGGCTCCTGTGCCCCCCGTACCTCAGGCCAAATTAGGTACTGCAGGCTAATGATGGGCTCCTGTGCCCCCCGTAACTCAGGCCAAATGAGGTACTGCAGGCTAATGAGCTCCTCTACCCCTGTACCTCAGGCTAATAATGGGCTCATGTGCCCCCCAAACCTCAGGCCAAATGAGGTACTGCAGGCTAATGATGGGCTCCAGTACCCCCGTACCTCAGGCCAAATAAGGTACTGCAGGCTACTGATGGGCTCATGTGCCCCCGTACCTCAGGCCAAATTAGGTACTGCAGGCTAATGATGGGCTCATGTGCCCCCGTACCTCAGGCCAAATTAGGTACTGCAGGCCTATTTAGCGTGAATTCTGCTAGTCTTGCGAGTCAATACTCGCAAAACGAATCAAAATTAAAAGTTGCTCGCAAATTAAAACGCTCTCAAACCAAGTTACTCTTAAACCAAGGTTCCACTGTATTAAATTATAAGGAAGCAATGGCTGTTACCAAAAGGGTGATACCAACAAGTGTATTCCACATTTTTGGAGTAGCTAGACACAATATAATAAGATGGTGAGAAGTAGAGGGGGAGGGATCAGTGAGCAGCTGGGGGGCAAATTAGGAGCACACAGGGGGGCAATGAGCCCATTCCCCCAACTGAATACTAAACCCATCACTATATGTAAAGAGAAGGCAGTGTGTATGGGGAGGGGTGAGATGAGGACAAGGATTTGTATTTACTGCCTAAACAGGCTGATGAAGCCAGAAATGACTAAATTCAGAGACCGGTCACCATTTTATCCCAATTTCTAAAAAAACAACCATATATATATATATTTATAGAACCCAAGTATGACCACAACTTTGATACTGAAGGCATTGCTACATTTTGTTTCAAAATACAAGGAGACCAAAAAGTCTATCCCTCAATCCCCAAACCTATACAAAGTGGGTTGACCTTTGAGGGAAAGACCTCACCCAGCGAGAGCTCCACATGGCCCATAGACCTCTATATATATACACTGGGTGGAGGTTCCATTCACAATCCCAGAACATTTCCTTCAAGGGCTCCTTTCAAATAATACAACTTCAGTATCAGAGGCTCCCTACACAGAACACGGGACTTTCTGGATCTTCTCTTATATCTAGGAGATCAGAAGAGACAACCAAGTCCTATTTATGATTTCCCTGGACTGAGATCCGTCTCTGATATAGAAATCTCCCTGGACGGAGATACAAGTTGGTTATCTCCCTATACTGAGATACAAGTCATCTCTGTCTCTATCTATGCTGAGATATCAATCAAGGTCTTTCCTACAAGAAACCTATATATCCCCCACACAGCACACCTCCCTCTCCCAACAAACAAATGGCCAACTGCTTCTCCTCTCCACCCAGATATAGTCACCATTCGTCCCGCCCACTCATCACATGACCAATACCAACCAATGAATGTGTCTCTAGCACTAGCCTCTCTCTCTCTGCTGATCACATGACCTCTCTCATTAGCTATTCCAATTGATCAATAGCTCCTCCCTTTCCCAGATTAACCCTTGTTATGTTATTCTCTCGGATGATTTATAAAATCTTGATCTAACCACTTCAGCCCCGGACCATTTGGCTGGACAAAAGACCTTGCCTTGCCTAGGTTCACACTGCTGCGAATTCAAAATCACGGTAAAATGCGCGATTTTGCCGCGATTTCGGCCGCAATTTAATGTAAATCGCGGCCCGAAATTGCGAAAAGTAGTACAGGAACTACTATTTGAAATCGCAGATGCGGCGTC
Organism: Rana temporaria; assembly: GCF_905171775.1. Taxonomy (NCBI): domain Eukaryota; kingdom Metazoa; phylum Chordata; class Amphibia; order Anura; family Ranidae; genus Rana; species Rana temporaria. The sequence goes on along the minus strand of NC_053489.1, from coordinate 678,393,331 downwards.
GCACTGATTAGGACAGTGCCATTGCCGACAATTGCCGCCGATTTGAGATGCGATTTGACATGTCAAATCGCATCTCAAATCGTTCCAAATCGTACCCAGTGTGAACCAGGGCTGCCACTTTTTGCGATTCGGCACTGCGTCGCTTTAACTGACAATTGCGCGGTCGCGTGGCTCCCAAACAAAATTGACGTCCTTTTTTCCCCACAAATAGAACTTTCTTTTGGTGGTATTTGATCACCTCTGCGGTTTTTATTTTTTGCGCTATAAACAAAAATAGAGCGACAATTAAAAACAAAAAGCGATATTTTTTCGTTTTTGCTATAATAAATATCCCCCAAAAAATATATAAAACCAATAGATTTTTTTTTTTTTTTTAGGCCGATACGTATTCTTCTACCTATTTTTGGTAAAAAAAAAACAACACAATAAGCGTTTATTGATCGGTTTGCACAAAAGTTATAGCGTCTACAAAATAGGGGGTCGTTTTATGGCATTTTTATTAATATTTTTATTTTATTTTACTAGTAATGGCGGCGATCAGCGATTTTTATCATGACTGCGACATTATGGCGGACACATTTGACGCTATTTTGGGACCATTGTCATTTATACAGCGATCAGTGCTATAAAAATGCACTGATAACTGTGTAAATGTGACTGTCACTGTCCCCATGCCTCACTGTCCCCATGCCTCAGTGTACCTGATCTTTCCGGCGCTGTGACTAGACTGAAGTTTAACATGGGAGTCTATGGAAGGGGTGCCCGGCTTTGAAAAATCGGTCCTCCCCGGCCAACAAACTTTGCACATTTGTACATGTGTGCCAAGTTTGGGGTCCAGGGGACCTACGGCTGGCCCCGGGATCAGGTGCACAAATTTGCATGTTTTCCCTCATTATTAGTATTGGCGTGGGGTGCGGAGGGTTTATGTGTCTTCTCTAATGTGTTGTCTGGTTAACCACTTCCTATACCGGGGCCTATTCTGGCATTCCTCTCCTACATGTAAAAATATTTTTTTTTTTTGTTGCAAGAAAATTACTCAGAACCCCCCCAAACATTATATAGGTCTTTATTTTAGCAGACACCCTAGGGAATGAAATGGTAGTTGTTGCAACTTTTTTTGTGACACAGTATTTGCGCAATAATTTTTCAAACACATTTAAAAAGTTTCATGATTTAACCAGTTAACAACCGCCCTATAGACGAAATACGTCTACAAGGCGGTTGCTTAACTCTGGG